>NC_086248.1:104200090-104375090 GCF_021018805.1 Prinia subflava | reverse complement strand
GTGGCTCCCTGGGCCAGGGGAGCTTGCAGCCTGAAATCTCAACTCACCATTTGATTAACTGTAAGCATTTGAAGAGTCCCATTCAGTTAAAGGGTCAAACTACTGTGACCTTTTTCTGGTCTTGATTTCCAAGTGTTCAAAATGAGAATAGCATTTTTATTCCTCTCCATCTGTGTGTTCCTTTTCATCCTACACGAGTAAAACCTTTCTCTGGGTTTGTTTCCCTCTAAGTGTGGCAGACTGACTCAGTTGTGTGTGTTTCTAAACTGTTTTGGAAAGGAAAGGATAGATTCAGAACATGTGTTGGCATCTGGTTTTTGAAGTAGCTGCTCCCTGTTTGTTATCCCACTTGTCATAGCAAGTCCCATAGCTGAGGACTTGCTGCTGTGTTGTTTTCTTTGCTACTCATCCTTCATACTCTCTTTTCTCCAGAGAAGTAAGTAATCTTGAAGGATATGATCTTCTGTGCTGCATCCTAACCGTGTGCTGGATGAGACTCTCATTTGTTTCATAATTTGGTTTTCTTGAGAAGGAAATGTGGCTATGTGCAGGGATGGAGAGCTGTGGTGTGCTGTGGATTGTCTCCCATCCAGGCACCTCTCCCCTCAAGCTGCAGATTGTTTCTGCTGGTCAGAGCCAGTCTCCTACACCATGGTTGGCCTGTCCCAGGATAAAGACTTTCATTTATGCCAGGTTTAGCTGGGAAGAGTCAGTAGAGAAAGCAGAATTCTCAGTGTGTGCTCCTCAGGGTAGTAACATCTGTGATGTATGTGCTTGCCCTCGTTCAGTGAGTGCAGCTTCATTCCTAATTAAGAATTGCAGTAATCAGCCAAGAGGCTTATTGTGTGAAGTTGAGGAGCCAAAATTATTTGTGAATTCAGTTCAGATTCAATGGATTTTTTTCAGCCTCCTCAGAAATGTTTCATTTCTACATTTTGCAACAAAACGCTTTCATTTTGTAACAAATCTAATTTCCTTCCTAGAGTGTGAAATGGTAATTTTGTTTTGCTGTAAAGACTATTCTTGGGTTGATCCAAGCCACTAGTATTGTTGTGAGGTTTTTTGAAGTTTGGTTGTCAGCTTGAAAAAATTAACTATTTGCATAGTTGGGTCCATGAGACGGATCCAGAGCTCTGGAGCCGTATCTGGGATCCAGGTCTCTGCCAAGAAACAGGATCAACTGATGAGACTGGACAGCCTCCCTGCATTTATTTGGCCACAGGCAAAATGATGGATCCAATATGCTCCTTACAAAGCTTTGTCTTTGCTGGCTGTGGAGCTGCAAAGAGTATGGATAAGGTAATGGCTTGCTGCTTTGTTTCCAACCAGTTTATAATTTCTGACTTTTCTTTTGTAAGTACTTCTACAATATTTTACTACTTCATCATTTCTGCTTGGTTTTTGTGGGTGAAAAAAAATTTACCAAATGCCAGCAAAATGTTGTGGTTTTTTTTCCTCTGGAGCCTCAGAGAATATCTGAGCCAGTGCCCCTAAATAGCGTGTTGCTAGAGGATTAGATGTTGTGTGTAACCTAGAAATGAGAGCAATCATGGCCTATTTATGAGATATTAACCCATCAGGAATCCCACTCCAAACAAATATGATTTATAAAGTGTTATTACATTGCTGCTACAGCGTCACCCGGCAACTCAATTAGAAAGGCAAAAAATGCTGTTTGAGAGCCCGTTTCGGTCAATGAAAAGACACCATGGATGTCAGTGGTGTGTGAGGCCAGACTCTGGGGGAAGGAGTCCTTCGGCAAGGGGGGACCTTTTCCATGGAACTGAGACAAAAATGCACCAGTTTGAGTTCCAAAGGCAGAGGAATGTGACACAATTCCAGTGTGTGTGTTTGTATTTACACCAGTGTATTTCACATCTGCAGAGAAGTCCTGACTTCAGTTCAGCATTTACGTGATACTAATCTGAATTCAATCCTTGGCCATCTGTGGCATCTTTCAGTCTGACTAAAATAAAACACCTTAAGTTGTTTTGTTGCCTCTCCCAATGCCCAGATGGGCACTGTGGATTATGTGTAAGGATTCTGCCCTCCTGCTGAGGACTATTATGGCATGGCCATCCTTGTGCAGGAATACATCATCTGGAGCATTTTCATCTTCATCCTCTCAATACACACGTGTGTGTATATCTATCTATCCGTGTATTCTTGGAGGTGCTTCAGCTGTTCTTTCTGCCCAGTCATTTGGAATTACTCTCTCCAGCTTTCTGTAAGGTTGAGTCACTCTGTGCTTCTCCTCTGGGTTTGTCAAATATTGTTATAGAAATAGATAGTACTTGGTTGATTTTACACTCCTTTTAGCTTTGGTTCCACTACTTTCAAGTGCTCTCAAATGCCTTCCCACTGAAAGAAGGTCCTTCCTAGTTTTGGTCTCTTTTGATTAGGATCTTTCAATTTCATTATAATTTTTGAAGCCTGGGCAGTGCTGTACACAATAGTGTTTTTTTCTGAAGTTTTCTACACGGATTCTACAGTCTGTTGACGAGTGCTGACCCAGAGCTGCAGCTGCAAAAGGGTTTGCAAGGATAACAATTATAAGTATTTCCTTTTCATTCTTAACATTGTCTGTGCGGTGTGAGCCCAGACAGTGATGGTTTCAGCTATGTAATGGCTCCACAAGCATGTCACAGCCAATGCTATTGTAGAAGGACAATTCTCATCTCACTTGTGTTTTGCATTTTAGGCCCTTTGTGCATTTTGACAATGACACCTACCCATGCAGCAACATTATCTTTCCCATGGGCTTTTTTATACTGGCAATCTGGGGGGAGGAGATATTTCCAAAGGTCATCATACAAGCTAATAATCTCTTTCAAATGAGACAACGATGAAATTCTTGTGCTTAAAATTCATGTTTATCTATATATTTTTTGTGTCCTGAACCAGGTTATTGTACAGTATTTCTATTCATAGGTGCCCCCAAACAGACAACTCTTGTCCTCTTCACATTTTTGTTTTCCTCAGGATGTGCATATATATATTTATTTGTTCCAAAACTAAAATATCCTTTTAAGATAGAAGCTCATTTTCCCTGCCAGACACCTTGCCCTTGGTGCCAGTTTCCTATATGTCATTCCACATTTGCCTCTCCATGTATTGCAGGCAAATGTGGTCTCTGCCATTTGCTTACCCTTGTATTCTCTGTGTGCCTTGGTATGTCTTTTAATTAGATGCACTTCTGTTCTTTCATTGCTCATTAACCCTTTCTTTGGAGGAGCAGCTTCTCTTAGCCCTGCAAACACCCTCTGTTTTTCCCAAAGTCAAGTCCGTTTCCCTCAGTAACCTTGATTTCACCAGCTATCAGTTAAACTACAAATAATTCAGCCTCTAATTAGTCCATCTGTTAACTATTCAAGTACACATGACTTATCTTTATTATGTAACATAATGGTCAGTTGTCTTACCTGCTAGTGATATTTTGGTATGAAAAATATGTTTTTCTGCTTGTGACATTCCCACGTTGCCAATGTGCCCCCTGTGGAATATACTGCAGTTTACACACTTTTACAGTCTGTGCCAGGCAAAGTGAGAAGGATTTCAACCTCTCTAATATTTTTTTTCTGCAATTGTTGTTACTTCCAAGAACGTGCAGGGGCTTTGTAGTTACACCCTTCTGTTCTTTGCCAGATTTCTTCAACTCAGAGAGATTGATGTTAATAATTTTTTATGAAAAAATTTATTTACCTCTGATTAAAAAGTCAGAATATTTTTTACCTTAATTTCCTACTGTCAGTGCTGTGGGCCAAGGTTACATTTCTGGTGCATGATGAGAGTCAGTTATTAATTGACCACTTGAAATATCTAACCTGTTTTTTCTGAGCTGGCATAGAGTTGAGAACTTTTCATTCATTCAGATTTGTCACAGTGTAGAGAACTAAACTTTATTATTGGTCATCAACAGTGCTGTGACAAATGTTGAAGTATCTAAGTTAATTTTCAGGGAGTTTTTTTATTTCTGGGGCTTTTTTTCTAGAACGTATGTCATTATTTGGCAAAACAAGCTGCATGTTCTAGAAGGTTGTGTTTAAGGGTTGAGTTTTTTGGAACACAACTCAAGACTGAGTACAGATAAATGTGATGTACAACAGTTGTACTAGGATGTGTCTATTGCACTGATTGCACTGTGTCTTGTGTGCTCACAAGGGTTTCTAAGATTATTATCGTTATTATCGTGAGATCATTTTTACCCAGGAGAACTATCACATTCCTGATAGGTCTTTATTATTACACTCTCCCTACAAAATGGGGAGAATGTATCAGGAGCCAGAAGAAAGTTCTCCTTTTGCAATCCTGACAGGATGTCTTCTACAACTTTATTTTCATGGGTTCAGAATTGACATGAAACCAAATTTTTTTGGAGGTCTCATGTTATCTCAGCTCCTGGAGAGATTTCAAGCAACTCAGCCAGCAGTGGGAAGGCTCTTGAAAACTGGACAAGACTTTTGGACTTTGCTTACATAAAACTTCATCTGTCATTCACTTTTATGTCATTCACTACCAGGCTGTTGCCTACCTTGAAAACCATGAGTAGAAGCTGTACCTTTCACAGAGCTTCTTGGAGTGTTGAACATAGAGTTCCTTTTGCAAACTGGCCAACAATTACGGCAATATGTTGTTCAGTGTTACCTCTAAATCTCCTTTATTCCTTTGACCATTCACGGAGAGTCCCAAAAGTTCTTTGATGGGACAGAGAAGAATTAATGCCAAAGTTGAATGAGTTACAGCCGCTACCACCTAATTAAAATGATTTTGCGCCAGTTGCTTTTGTTGGGCAGGATCCACACATAATATGATTTTAATCCTGTTTATATACACTCCTGGGACAGATTTGAGATCAGTGCTGCCATTTAAGTGAGGTTAATCAAGCATACTGGATGCAGCCTTTGTTTCTGTGTTGTGTGGGAAAGGTGACTGGAGCTGCTGGGATCCTGGCTGGCCATTCCCTGGAAAACCACAACTTTCTTGTTACCAGAGTCTCTGATCATTAACCTAACCCCAGCCCCAGAGCCCCCTCCTGCCTGCTCCTTGGGACCTTGCAGCTGCTGTTATTCACAGAGGAGCTCAGAGTTATGAACTGGGTCGTCCTGGCAGCAGATCCGTGGCTGTACAGAGGGTGGAAAACAAGTGAAAAATAATTACATCTTCCCTAAAAACAAACACTATTTTTTGTATTCTCAGTGCGTTTTATGTGTATGTAAAGGACATTATGGCAAAATGAAAAAGACCCTCATAAAAATCCTTCTTGAAAAGTATTGTTGCTGACAGCCGTGACCTCTGTGAGTCTGCATGTTTACCCATAATTCATAATTAACAAAGACATTAGAACTGCCACTAGAGGATTCTGGGCTTTATTTCTTTCTAACTGGGCAGTACTAATGCTGGAAGTGCTCCCAATTCAGTGATTTAACATTTCAGGAAATCTTGGAGAGGCAGCAGAAGCCTCCTTATATAGTTCATACTCTGGGACTGTGGTTATACAGATATGGCTGAGATAATTATTCAGCTCTTGTTATTGCTATAGTTCTGCACCTGATCCCTGAGCCATTAGAGCACTCTGCAGGTTATTACAACTATCAAACATCAAGGTCTCTTTTCTAGTCTCTCAACTATGTGGTTATCATTTTACTTCTTTTAAATCCTCCATCTGCAGAGAAAGCTTCGATGAACTTGGAGATCTGCTAACGCTTTTTTTTTATGACTTCTCAAATGAGGCCCTTTCCTTAGCAGCACATTAACATAAAAATGTGAACTTAGACTTTCTCTGCTTCTGCTGTGTTTATTTTTTCTGTCTTGCTCATTTCTTCTTCAAGACCCTCAGTGGCTGTACTTTGGGTGGAGCACAGGGAGGTAGGGGTCTTAGAACCATAAAACCCCATGAAAGCTCCCCAGGTCTCAGTGTTTGTGGGGATGGGTTAAATCAGTGTTGATTTCTAGCTGATACACTCCTTTGCTTTACAAACATTCCTACCTCACTGCTGCTTTTTAAATTGGTTAAAAATTGAATGAAGATTGAATATTACCTTCAAATGGAGCTTTGGGTGTGCTTAGAGATTCTGGGCTTTGTGTGCTGGAGGTGGGCAGTCCCTAGGTAACATTTAAGATGGGGAAGCTTGTCAGGAGAAAATCCTTGCTGTATGTGATAATATCAGTTTATTGTCAGCTTGCTTTCACTGATGACCTGAAACCAAACTCAAAAGGATGATCCAAATTGTGGAAATGTGAACAGCCCAGTCCTTTTAGGTATTCAGGGGGCAGGCATTCACTGGGATGATGCTATTTAGAATAATTTTGTGAAGCAAGAGCCTGGAGCTGCCCTATCTCAGCTGTGTCATAGGGGAAATCAGGAGCTAGTGCTGCCTTATGCACGGGGGAGCTGGGCTTTGGGAAAGCTGTGTCTGCATGAGAGCAACCAAACACCTGCAAAAGGATTCCATCAGCACCAGGCAGACTGAGGGGGAGCTCCTCCACCCAGGGGCAGGGGCACTCACAGACAGCACGGCAAAAGGAGCAAACATATGCTTGCCTTATTAATATTGCTGTGCTGTCGTCCCACAGCATATTCCCCTAAATGGGCATCAGCTTTATGGGCAGATCAGGAGGATGTGGAACAGGAGAAAATAAAAACATCATGGATGTGCTGGGTTTTGGGGTTTTTTTCCTCCATTTTTTCTACAGAATGCGTAATTTAACAGATATATAATTTATGTTAGACAGAGGAGTGAATGTATAATGCATGTTATGCTATTTTTAAAATCATAGATATTAGCGAGTGTCTCCGTAAAGCTGCGGGTTTATGAAATGAAAGCAAAGGGTAATTATGCTGTGACTGGTGCTTTACTTGTTCTCTGGTTTTCTTATGTGTTTTTACTGTCTCCTCTGCATGGCCTTGCATAAGAATAGGACTTTTGCACCCACTCTTTGTTAAGGTCTTTCAACAGCAACTTTTCGTATTTTTGGCTCATAAATACCCATAATTGCCAATTGTGTTTTAAATTCTATTAGTGTGACATTAAAATAAACAGGCTTTACCCAAAGGTTGTTGAGAGGGATTTCAATGTTGGCTTACATTGAAATTGCTCTTTGAAATATATTGAGAGATATATAAAGTAAGAGAGTATATAAAGTGGTCATGTATCTGACCAGTGGAACTGGTCAAAAAATAGTAAAAATACACAGAGTTAAAGATTTAAATCATCAATTAATTTTTTTTTCTATACTTTTGGGAGCTATCAGAAAAGACACCTTTTAATTTTTTGTATTTTTTAAGAGTTAACATTACTGTGGCTGACAAATCGTAAGAGCACATTATTCGTGCACACAACTCCAACCAGCTACACCGCAGGCCTGCAGAGCCTTTCAACTTAAGGAGTTATATTTAAAAAGAAAAAGTAAGCATTCTTATCTTTCAGGTGGCTAATATAGATCTGGCTAAATATGCTGCACTGCCTGCAGGATTCCTCACCAACACAACTGATGAAAGCACAGTTGTGCAGAAATAAAGATCATTTATTTAGCTGAATATTACTGGTTTTCTTAAAGATAGATTAATTAGGAAGTAGGATCAAAATCATTTAGACCAGAAAGGAAAGGCATTGGGAACAACACTGAGGAGATAAGTGGTGTCACCCTTAATACAGAGCCTGTTGCTCTACACAGCTTTCTCTTGTTTAAAATCAATGTGTGCTTGCCACTTTAAAGCCAGAGTTCCAATTTCATGCATATGTGCAAAAACTTGGACTTGCATCCTGGTGGATTTCGGACAGATGTAAGAATTGACTTTGACCTTAGGATGGAATAATCAGCACCTTGTTTTCATCAATCCTTGTCTTTAAACAAGGATGTTACTAGATTTATGATATTTATTATCTTATAACTTGCTTTGGACTGTGAAACCACATCAATCAGAAAAGGGGTCATGAACTAATTTTCAGGTATTTAATGTTACAGTGTGAATGGAACCTTGTTATGCTGTTTCCTGTAAAAGGTGAATAATGGGAATTTGATAGAAATGGCTAATTATGCATTTTTACTTTATTTTCAGAACACATTGGAATGTCAGGACTGTACCTGTGTTGACCTAACACAAGGCTTCTTGCTTCCCTGTGCCATAATCCTTTCATCGTGTTTGGAGACGCTGCTGGGAATGTCACCTCAGGGTGGTCTGCTGCCTGTGGAGCAACAGTGACTCCACTTTATTGGTTTTCCTTTTAATGGCAGAGACACACATGGAATGTGGCATTATATGGATGGTCTTTTGGACCAAGAGGACAGTTAAACAGTAAATCCTTACTTTCCTGGTCTGAGAGTCTAACACTGAACCACCAAAGTTCAAATTGGAGGCAAATTGCATTGCTTAAGTTTCAGTGTTTTTGTGGACTTAGGCACAATGGCACCTCATTTTTGCATAGGTAGATGTCATGCACTGACTGGAAAACCATACAGATGTTTTATAGGACCATGTTCTGTGTTATTCAGAATTGCATCAGCTTTCCTCTCAGTTGTGCAGATCTTGATTGCTGGATTGAGCCTGGTATTCTCAGTTCAAGAAAGCAATAAGTTTTTATACCTAATGGTAAAAGGTACCTACTTTACTGCACAGAAACTCTTCAGAAGACCTGTCTTGCTGGTCCTTTTCCCAATGGATGAGTGTGTGCACATTGGTAAAATCAGAGTGTGTGGGAAATGTTTCAGGCTGTTAAGCAAAAGTGAAGTGAATGTGTAACAAAGCAGTGCTTATATATTTATCCTTCCACGGGTTCCTCCTCTGGTCCTGGGTTTGACCCACATTGTCATATGGAGATGTACTCATTGGCACATTCATCACAAAACCAAGTGAAAAACTTGGCTGCATCCTTCACTTGCTCCACTGCAACTTTTCTTTGCAGCAAATGTTTCATGTAAACTCACCCTCTACCTGGCTCTTGAATAATTGGGTAATAGTGGGTGATGCTTCAGTTCTTGATTTCCATTGCAGTTATACCTTAATGTCTATTGTTTTTCTCATCTTTGCGATGAACTAGGAGCAACAACTTTCCACCCCGCCCCCCCCCCCCCCAGCTCCCCAAAAAACAGGTTTTAAAGAAGTGAGGTTATATTTTAATTTGTATTCTTGCATAGTAGTCACTTGCTAATGTCAAAAGTCTCTATTCTGCCTTTTAATGCATGCACGTCACTAGTGGTTAGGTGTGAAGTTATACATCATTTTCCATTTCAAAAGCATTGATCTAAGTCTCTTTCACTGAGAGGGATTTTTTTTTTCTTTTTCTTTTTTGTCTTAAATAAATCTTAGTGAAGCAGTGCAACGTTGCAGGTCAGTCCTGCAGGACCGCTCCGGTCTCAGTGTAAGCGCTGTTGCAGAGCCTGGAAGCTTGCTGGCACAGGAGTGCAAAGTGACTCTGCAGGGGCTGGATGACTTCCAGCCAGCAATGAACCACAGCCAAGAAATGCCAATATGGATAATGCAAACAAGAGAGATTTGGGGCACATTTCGATTTAACCATCTGATTTAATTGACAGAATAAATGCACCTGTCATCGGGTAATATTCTTGTGATTAGTTTTGGCTGTGCTGATGAAACGATGTTAAAAGAATGTCAGAACAACCTGTCCTGGGACTTCTACAGGCAGTTTCAAGCTAAGGAAGGTCAGTTTTCAACTAGATAAAAGAGTTAGAATTATTTCTTCTCTCTTTGTGATTGCCTGTGTCTTTTACTGAGACACAGAACAATTTGTCTTGCGCATTCTCCTTCTGCAGCCGTGACAAAATGGGTCCTCGGGTCTAAACAAACACACTTCAGCGACATCTTGCTTTCCCGGGCTTTGTTAAGGCCGTTCTGTGTGTGGAAGGAGACACGTTCCTAAGAGCGCCCTTTAACTGTTTGTGCATTGTCATTCAGAATCGGTGGCCTTTGTGGAAATGGCACCTCGTTTAAGAGGAGTGCTGCCAGAGCCTTTTGCATCCCATTTCCTTCATCCCAAGGGAAAGAGTGCAGCCCTGAGGCCGCACCCACCTTCAGGTGATCTCTGCACCAGGAACCAGGACTTGCCTCTGAGCAACAGGGATTCCTTTTGGTTGGGACAGGAGACATTTTTGAGCCTTATCAGGGACATAAAGGTAAGATGTGGGTTAAGCAAAATTTTCTGTATTATGACTGCCTGTGATGAGGTATCTGGAGGTGCAAGCTGTGGCCAAGGCCCACTTTGTTGGTGTGTGATGAGGAAAAACTCTTGGTTTGCAAAGGTAAACTGGCAAGATGGACAAAGGTTTAGAGAAAAGACAGATGAGGGTCTCCATTTCATGGGGAGCTGTTCTTCTGGAGGGGGAAGGGGTCCTGAGAAAGGATTCCACCTCCTCCATGAGCAGTTTAATAGGGCTTGCAGCTTGTCCCTGGTACCTGCTGCAGGGATGGATGGTGACACATGCATGGAGTGACCACATGGCTGCATACCCCTCAGTGCAGATGGAGCTGCAGCTGTCCCTGCTTCAAAGGGGGAAAGTGAGGGCAAGGCAACTGGGTGACTTGCCAGAGGTCACAGCGAAGGGCTGTGCCTGCTCAGGGAATGAATCTGAATTCCTTCAGGCCCAGGGCCTTACCTACAAAACTCTGCTTCCATTAATAACAGAGGAATAGTATTTTGGTTCATCACCACATTTCTAGTGGTGTTTAATCCACATGTTGGTGTACTTAAGAGCTTCAAGTTGACATTTATTGCTTTTAAGTGAGGGTGTTACACTCAAAAAAGAGGTTTAATGACAAACTTCATTTTTGAAAACCTGAATGTATAGCCAGCACAGGCTCCCCCCGGGACAGAAGCACAGGGCACCCAAAACTGCTCCAGGGAAGATACACACTTGGACACCCATTTCTGGGGAAAAAGAAAAACTCCTGCATCTGCTTCTCTCACTAGGATAGTTGAAGTAGCAGTGCCAGACAGGAATTTAGGACTAGATAAATAAATTCAGCATTTGAATATGTTTCTGTGCTGAGGTATAATTTGTGAAAAAACAATTTGGTTCTGATTGACAAGTTACAAATAGAGAGGGAGGAAAATTTAAGTTAACTTTCTCATGAACAGGATTGCAGAGCCAAAGTGAGCAAAATGTAAGATATTTTTCTTTTGACTAAAGTTTTGTTGGTTGTATTTTTCCTGGAGTCCACATGAATGAGATTGAAGGGGCGGAACTTGTCGTGTGGAGAGATATCCCATAGATTCAGATGCCATTGAATTCCATTGCAGCTCATGGTGAGTGGGGCTTGAGATCACACTGCTTTATTGCAGAGATGTCTCATTTAGAGGGCAGAATTGCTGTACAAGTGCTCGTAAAGGTGCTCTGTTTTCTCTTTGTCACTTTTTAAAGCATGAGCATGCGTTACCTTCGAAATAGCACCCAAATATCCCCTGAGTGACACTCAGTTAACCATGAAATTTGGAGTTGCACATGGTTTCACCCTCACCTCTTGAATAAAGTTTTGATTTCAGCCTCTTTAGACACTACGCACTGAAAAAAGCCAATTAATGAGCAGCCACTGGAGAGTGCTCAGCCTGCTGTCACCAGTGTGATGCTGCTGCATGTGCTGGGTCAGTCACACCACAGACCAAACCTGCTCTTGATGATGAGGATGATGTTAAAAATAATTTTTGAGTTCCATTTGTGGCCCTGTTGAAGGAGTCTGCCAGCCCTCCATCAAACAAACTGCTCCTTTTAGGAAGCTTGTTTTAACACTTTATATTCCATGATGTTGCCTCCTTTTGTATGTCCACTTACAGAGGATATGAAATATCCACCTTAAAGATGCTTCCCTCTAATTTACATGAGAAGAATATTTATCAGGTGTTGTATTGATTTCAGGGACAGCATGTAAGGAGGGGCTCTAAGACTTCATAACAACTCAGAAAAATGGGTCTGTGCATATTTTAGACTTCAGTTTGTCAGATTAAACACATTAAAATTCTATGAGAGAAGAAACACTAAAATATCGCTGTAAAATGAATTCAGCAGATTGTGCCATGGACAAGGCTCACAGGAAGAGAGGGGAAAAAGCAAAAACAAGTTTGAAACTTCCATGTGGTTGGAAGTGTGGCTGCTTTAACTCCTTCACCTTGAGCTTTGAAAATAAAATTCTAGGTTATTGTGAGAAGACAAGAGACTGAGCAATGTATGGTATTATTTAGAAATATGTTATAATTTGTAAGCCTGGGAAGTCAGGGTTTTTTTCAGTAGTCTTAGAGGGACTTGGCATTAAAGAGAGAAGACTACCTTTATTTGGTTTTGAAAGTAGAGCTGTTCAGCAAACAACACGCAGATGCTTTTTCTGATTTCTCTCTGTCTAGTTTTTTTACATTCTATAAATGATAAACTGAAGCCTTCATGGAAAAGTTCTATTTCTGCCACTGTCCTAGCTTTAAATTTTAGCAAACTTGAGTAGATGTGCCCTAGGTAACAGCAGCTTCCCTCCAGCTTTGAAGTGCCCTTGAAGCAAGTGCTGTGAGTGCCATTTGAGCAAAGCGTGACTGGCTGATGGATGGGCAGGGGGGCTCTCATCACTTCCCTAGATGGGTTTCCATTGCTTCCCCTAATCCCTGCCCTTCCCTGTTGGTGTGAGCTCTTGTGCTCCCAGGAGTGCAGTGCAGCCCGTGGGTCCGTGGAGAGGGGGAATCGGCTCCTTCTGTGCGCAGGTGTGTGGTGGAGCTGGGCTCAGAAGAGCCAGGGAGGGTGGAGCAGCTGTGTGGCTGCTGCTTCACACCAGGCAGAGCATCACCTTCCCGGGGCTGGTGGCAGGGGAGGGCTCTGAGGAACCTGGGAAGCTGGGAGAGCATTATTCTTCTGCAGAAAAATCCCCCAGATTTGGTGAAGGAAAAGAGAAGTTGAAGCGATACTTATTTTATTCAATTCTGTCTCTACAGAGGGGATAGGAAAAACAAAGTGACTTTTGATCCCAAGAACTAAAGTCTAGCAGACAGTAAATGGGTTCAAAATCTCTTGAGTTAATGAGCAGTGTGCCTGCTGTCCTGGAGGTGGCTTTGGCACTAAGTCTTAATATTAATTCCCACCTTCCATCCAGCTATCCCACCGCATCATTAAATCTCCCAGGAAATGCAAATACACATTGCCTGTCATTATTCAATGAGAATATTGTTTAACATTTGCAGTGTATACACAACCCATTATAAAACTCAGTGGTGCATGCTCGGAAGCAAAATGTATTACTGTAGATATCAGTAGATAACTATTTATAATTAATCCTGTAGGAATAGCAGTTCTAACAGTAAGAAACATCTAAACTAAATGGAGGGTGAAAATGCCTGAAGTTATTTCCATGGCTGTTTAGGTTACTGGTTTGGTCATTTCAGGGTCAGCCTTCATTCAGACAGCAAGAGAAGTGAGCTGGAATTCATTGCCCAGCAAACAGTAAATATTCAAGGAGGGGCTGAATTTTATGCTGTGATCTAATTTTTGGTGTTTTGAATAAAAGACATTCTGTTTAGATTTTCATGACTGTATAGGTGAAGCTAGGGAGGTTGCAGAATACCCTGTGATAGAAAGAGTCTGGCTGAGTTCCAGTTTAAAGCTAAGCCTGCAGAGGTGCCTGTCACAGCAATTTCAATCAGTTCTTCCAGAGGAAGAATTTTTAATTCTCCTTAATATTCACATCATCAATTGGGGAGAGCCCTCATTTCCGTCTATTAGCATGGCTTCCACCTGTAGGACATGAAAAATGATCTGAGTTGGGTTCATCAGTGCTCTTCCTGAGAAATGACTCCATAATCGATTTTTAGGCGGACAAAACCTTACATTAATGACATTACTGGTCATTCTGCCTCTAATACCTCCCCTGTCACCTTCTTCTGTCCCTTCCTGGGCTCAACCACAGCCCATTTTGTCCCTGCTCTGTGTCAATCTACAAAGCGCAAGCCTTTTACACCTGATGACTGAGAATTCTCCAGATGGAGCTAAGTGACCTTTCTTAAAAGTGTGGGGTGTTTCTGAGAAATAAACTGCATAAAAGGCAAATTGTTAACCCCAAAATATAGTCAAATATTGCTGCATGTGAGACTGGGGCAGGAGCTGTTCCTGTCGCCCTGGGCTGAGGGTCCAAGTTATATATAAAATATAAAAATAGATATAAACCATCCATTTATTAAATACGGTTAGGGGTTTTGTTTGGATTTGGTTTTGTTTGTGGTGTTTTTTTTTAAGCTCTTGTTTCTAAGCTAATTTACTTCCTGGCCATTTGTGGCTGATTACTCAGATTTAACATTTCCCTCTCACTCTCTCTCTTTCTCTCTCTCTCAATGCAAATCATAATTCTTCAATTTAAACTTGAAACACATCAGGGCTGTGACCACCATTTGCTGTCAATATCTGGACTGTTAAGATAGAACTCCATGTTTAGACTAAAAGCTTTTTAAGACACAGAGGAAAAACCACAAATGAAAAATAAGTTAAACTCTTATGTATCACTACTGTATTGGAAAATATTAGCATAGCAATAAATTTAGAACAATGGCAAAATGATTTTTCACAGAATCAATTAGGCTGGAAAAGACCTTGGCAATAACTGAGTCCTACCCCCGGCTGAGCAACACCTTGTCAAGCAGACCCTGGCACTAAATGCCATGTCCAGTCTTTCCTTAAACACCTCCAGGGGTGGGGACTCCATCACCTCCCTGGGCAGCCCCTTCCAATGTTTAACAACCCTTTGTGTGAAGAAATTCCTCCTGAAGTCCAGGATGTTGTGTGGGGGGTCTGAATTCTACAAGATTTGTTGGTTACTTAGAAGTTTCTTCAATATTTCCCAGTAACTCAAAGCTGTGCTTGATATTCAGTATTATATTGATGCATTAGACTCATGGGAGCTTCTTAAGTTAATAGTATGTGGGTTTAGGGTTTAAAAATACAAAATCCCAGTAATTAGGAATATGCTGCTGTGAAAACTCATATTTCAGAATACTCCACAGTGAAAACATGGATAGAATATGAGTTTTGCACATATTTGCTAGGATGGGAGTGCAGAAAGATGATGTACATCATCCAACAGACATTTGTCCTCGATGGAAGCAGATAATTAAAAAAAAAAAAAAAGACATGCAGAAATTATTAAAACAAAAAGAACGTAATTTGGGTTGCAAAGCAATCCAGTGAAAGTCCAATGTATTGTCTACATTTGGTGTTTTTGATGACAACAATTTCTTAAAAAAAGCTAACAGTAGCTAGCTGGCTCCATTTGTAGCTACAATCAGAACACTACCTTTTCCTTATTAAGCTCCTTACTGTTTGTACGTATTGAGAAGCAAAAAAAGCCAGGCAATCCAGGGTTTATTGTTGACATGAATTGTTCCCTCCCAGTAACTTTTGCTGCTGTTTGCAGGGGCAGGATCCCAATTCCACCCTTGCACACACCTTTGGATGCAACTGAGACTCAGAGGGCTGCACTGAGGTTTGGCTAAACACCTTTGGTGGTGGAAAAAATGTAGTAACAATCATCATTTTGGTGGCCCTGAGCTCCCCATCAGCACTTGTTTTAAAGATAAGAAGGTGATGGTTAATTCTGATAATAAATGCCACATCTTTTCCCCTACTTCTGTCTGTGTGTAAGTTGAACAAATGGCTTGTTTAAAAACCAATATATTAACTTCTTATTTGTTTCAAACAAAACGTAACTGATTATTCAAAGCAAGAAACTGCAAGAAAAGAAACTGTCTTGGAAATCCCCAAACACTTGTTCCCTGACCTTCGGTGTGCACCAGCCTCTGGACAACCTAGCCAAAACTTTACAATCTGTCCAAATCATGTACTGCATCCCAGGAAAAAATCCTTCCTGTTTTGCTTTTGAAATGCCAAACATTTCCAGAAAAAGCTGAAATCTGAATGCACAAATGAGCCAAATGTGCTCAGCAGTAACTCAGAACCCTCATTTAATGCAGATTGTCCCACTTCAAACGCTCTAATAGAGGAATCCGAGCTGAAAGTGGGGAAGGTGTGGTGCAGCATTTTTGCTTAGGCAAAAATAATGAAAAAAATGAACATATTTTCTATCCTTAAAGCTGTATTGAAAGAAAAATATTCCCTAATACTGGAAACCGTTTTATGTAAGCTGCACCTGATGTACTTTTGGAAAAAAAAGCACGGAGAAATCGTGATTCCCCCCTCACCAGCAATCAACCATCTGATCCCACTCAACAGCCTAAAGCACACCTTAAACCTATTTATTTCCACCACTCAGAAAAGGCAACAAGAACAATTTATTTGACTGAGTTAATATAAATGATTCCATTACAGTTTTGGTGCCCTGAAGGATGGCACACAGGGGCTTTGTATGACCTTTCCTTTAATGTTCCAGTAGTTTGGAAGTGCCATTAAGAAGTGATCAGTGGGAATTGTCTTAAGGATGCCACCCACCCTTCTAAGAAGGATGTGCAGTGAGACCCGACCTTAAGGTTTGATTTGAATTTTAAAATGGTATTGCCAGATAAACAAAGCTCTACATACAGAACCCACCCTCCCAAAATAACAAACCCACAAACCTCAATTCCCTCAGGAAAGAAGAAAAATACAAAAAGAAAAATGAAAGAAAAAAAAAAAGGGGGGAAAAAGAGCAATTGATCCTGTTGTAATTCAGGTCTCATAATAAAAAATGTAATACTAGAAAACAGAATATCTCATTTTGGAATCAGCTTCCATGGTTACAAATGCTCTAAACTGATGTTGAAGATAGACCAAACATGTAGTTAATGTTACACCCATCATCATACGATTAACATTTTCCTGATATTATTAGTGTAACTCTTGGATATTTTTTCCTCTTTCTGTCATTCATATTAAATTATGTTCTCACTTCCCTGCCTTCAGTAGCTAACTTTGTACTCTGAAAACAATTTATTATGCCAGCAGAGCAAAGCTGATGGATCTGTGTGCGGGACAGACTCGGTAGCATTCATGTCAATTATATTATATTAGGGCTTTCCATTAATTTTGTCTCCCAACTTCATGAAACACTAGAAGGCAGATTCATCTTTCCCCTGATGTAATTGTATTGATTTCAGTGGTGCTATTACCAAGGGAAAGAGCAATAAATGACAGCAAATTCTGGCCCCTGAGTTTTGCCAGCCTGAACTTTCCAGTTCTGGCAGAGTTGCTGGACACGATTGTTCTTATTTGTTTGTTTATAGCCCTTTTCTTCCTATGATCACAATATTCTGTGACTTTTAATGACTTTTGTCATTAAGCAAATTGTGCAATCCTGTTTGATGTTAGTTTTCAGTAATTCAGCATTTGTTCTAGAATGACAATCTCATTTTGTCAGGAAATCTGTGTTACATTGCACAAGCCATTTATATTCCAAGGTATGCTCTTATTAGATGATCTCAGATGTGATGTGCCTTCCTCTCCTGTGTAATCCTGTTACCAACACTCTCTACATTAAAATACTTTCTCATGCATATTATTTCGATCCCTACAAGAAATTTCTTATGAGGGAGACGAGCTGTAGTGGCATCTCATTGTTCAATTTTGTCTGTGATTTACACTACTTTTAATATAAATAGCAGAATTCTTTATTATCAATAGCTGCTTTATTTGTTTTAGAATAACTGCATAATTATGAATGAGGTGCTGTGATAATTTTTTCCCCTGTTTGCTGTTGCATTAGTGGAGTTGGTGGTGAAGTGCGATTTTTACTTAGTTTTTCTGGTGCAGGATCAATGTCTCCTGCTGCAATTACTAATCTACAGATACACTGACTGGGGCTGTAAACAGCACATTAGGTTAACTTGCAGTATCCATTTAGTCAAAAAATACAATAACGGGTATTGGTGTACTGGGAAAAGTGATCTGCAACTGTGCAGCTGGACTGACTAAAGATTAGAAGAGAAGGAGTAATTGGATTTTTTGGCTTATAACTTTCAGTGTCTTATAAATACAGAAACCAGCCATCTCTATACAGTGTAGGCTGCTGCCCTCTTGGCTTGATGTGAAGGTCATTGTAGGTGGGCAGGACGACTCTAGTGTCGCTCTCTGCCTCTGCACATCTTTGTGGGGGAGATCTGGAGTCAAATAAGTGACTTTTGTAGCACTGAGAAATCTCCTTGTATGAAAGCAGGCGGAAAATGTGGCATTGTGCAACACCTGTGGGGAGAACTCTGGGTTTTTTTTGCTGCCTCTGCAAACCTGGGATATCCAGAGCTGTGGAAGAACTGGGAGAAGGTGTCAGCACTCCTCGGTGACTGGGAGGTGTGGGCAGGTTCCTGTTTTCCATCTGTGCAGCCCACTCTAAATGGAGTTATTAAGTCAAAAACAAACAAACAAAAGCCTCAAAACTGATCAAGTAGATTTCAGGGAATGCTGGTGTGAAAAAAGAATTCCAATATCAAGTGTTTCATTTCCAAATGCAGTGCAAGGAGAAAAAAAAAAGCTAACAAAAATCTCTGCAACCATCTAATAAAAGTGAAGATGGAAAAAATTGCCTGAAAGTAGAGTCAAAACACCAGGTAAGAGGAGAATCACGAACAGACAAAAATGCTACAAATTCCATACAACATCTGAGAGGAGATTACAGTGTCAGGACAATGGAATCATACACTGAAAATGGTGTTTAAACTGCATTCTGGAAACATTATTGCTATGCTGTAGTTATATAACAAGAAAGTTTTTCTTTTATTTTTGCATGCATCCTAAGTATGAGATGAATGTAGGTATAAAAAATGAAGAGAGTATCTAAAAATGTGCTTTAAAAATATTACAATGGCACATATATTTAAAAAAAAATCACTGGTTCCTATTTTTTTGAAAAATTTAATGTTTAGGGTATGATAAATGGTAATACAACTTTTCATTTTTGCTAGCCCAGTTATATACCAACTGAAGAATTCATATAAATAGTTGAGGTGGATGGCCTGTGGATATTGTACACAAATAAGCTTTCTTAAAATATCTCTTTGCCACCATCGGTGATGCCTACTTAGAATAAACTGACCTCCAGGCTTTTAGCACTGCAACTGAAATGGAATTTTTTTTAATTTACTTCTGAGGAAAAAAAAAAAAAAGAACCCAACAAATTTCAGCCTTCAGATCATTGTTATTACATGAGGAATGTTTGCTGCATGAAATACATTCTCAGATGGTCCCTAAACACAAGCAGCACATACTGTGTGTACAAGATAAGTCATTCTTTAGTTTCTCTGGGTTTTCACTTTTAACCTGTTAGGGAAAGAAAAAAGTAGGATACCAGAAAAGAAATCTCTCTCCCTGTTCAGATGCTACAGCCCAAATGATCCTTTGTGCAGCTTCTCCTCTAGTGCTGCTGTCTGACTCCTCGGCTCCCAAGGCATGGGAAAGAAATGTAGCTGGTTTAATCAAAGTTCAGTGACAAATTTACACTTATGCATGATTTTAGAATTTCTCTTATTAGGAAGTTCATTTTATCTTGTCCAGGCCAGTGTGATATCCAACAGAGGTCAGAGACCTCATGCAGACTCCAGAGACTGATGGCCAGGAAGGCAGGATTCTGCTCATTGTATTCCCCGCAGTTCTTGTAATTTTATGCCAATCAGACACCCTCAGAGAGTTACACTGATTTCTCAGAGAGACTTGTGAAATACTTCTCAGAATGTGCCCCAGACGGGCATAGGTAGTGACAGGAAGATGCAGAGCAAGTTGGTGTATTTTGAGCAATTGCAGTTATGGTTTGTCTGCTCTGGGGGTACCTTTCACACACACACAGAACTTTGGGCACGCTAAAAGTTTACAGACAAAGCAATCTGAAGAAGTGGTGGGAGCTGTTGAGCACAAACATCACCTTTGTCTTGGGAAATTCCTGAGCAGCAAATTCCTGGAGGCTGGGAAAAGAAGCTGGAGGAATAAGCATATCCATGTGCCTCGTGTTCCTGGGCTGCCCAAAGGTAACTCTAGCTGGCAGCTGGCTGTGGGTGAGCCTCGTGTGGAAATGCAGGCAGCACGTCTGGGAGGACTGAGGAGAGGAGAGCAGATGCAGTGCAGACAAGTCATTCTTTGGTTAAACTATAGCCGTAACCATAGCCAGTCCTTTTTCCCCACTGGCATTAGTCCTCTATTCACTCTGCATCCCAGGAGGTAATGGATGCACTGATGGAGAACAGAGCTTTCACACAAAAGACACTGGCTCAGAGTCTTATCTCTGGGATCTCTTTTCAGGTTGCTTTTGGATCCTGTGAAGTTTATTAGCTATTAATTTCTGTTTTACATAATTTTATTTCTTCTTATAGCTGCTTAAAGGTATAAAGGTGGGAATACTTTTCATTTAGTGCATTAAACTCAACTTCTACATAACCGCTTCAAAGGAGAAATTGAACAAGGTTGTGTTACTAAGCAAGAAATCAAATTGAGATAGACATAAATCTAGAGAGGAAAAATTAACCAGCAAACCTAAGTGAATTTCTTCTCTATGCAAGTTTGCTAGGACTGAAATGTATATCTCTTCACACAAGTTCTGTGAGAAGAGGAGGAGAGGATCAGCTCCCCAAACTTCATATTTGCCCCTATGGGTGAGCACTGCACTACGTCAGTAACGATGAACGAACCACTTGTGTATTCACTCAGACCTTCAGCTAAAACTGGAGCTAATCCGTAATTAGATCTTTGCAAAAGTAGGGAGAAAAAAAGCCTTGAGTGTTTTTAAAATACTTTTGCATTTTTCTTAGCTCTGCACCTTCTTATTCGCCAGTGCAGTGAAGGCAGGAATGCTGAGAATACAGTAGGAAACACTAACTTTATGCCTAAGAAATGTATTTTGGATTGCATTAAAGGTCTTGTTCTTTCTGGATTGTCAGCCCAAATCTGCAGGCACCCAGAGTTTCCAAGTCTGTAGATTAAAGTCTGTGTCTGTGAGAAGTACTCAGTATTTTTCTGGCAAGAATTAACGGCCAAGCTTTCTCCATCGCTATGCACCTTCAGATATGGATCTCCCAATTTTTGTTACAGTTTTATTAAATAATCTATTTTTAAAAGATTTCTGATTTGTAACTCTCACACAGAGTTCACTCTTCTGCCATTCCAAGAAAGCACAAAAGCACATTCTTGATTGACTGCATTCAGTTGGATTAATCTCCCATTTAAACCTGAAGAAAGGGTGTTGTTGGATCAGCGCCTTGACAAATCTGTGAGGCAACTGGGTGAACAGGGGCTGAAAGACAGGGTATAACTCAGGGTCTTCAGTTTCGGATTTGAAAGTTGGAGGTTCTGGAATTTGTATTAATTAAAATGTCTTGGTGGATGTCAGTATTATATAATATGGAGGGAAAAAGAGGTTTGAGATGGGTGGTTTGGTTTGCTTTAATCAGAGAACATGAAGTTGACTTCTGGCTTTTAGGGAGATGAGATGCATGGGCTAAAAACAAAGCACATGATCTTGCTGAGTGCTGGTGAGAGAGTCTACTCAGATTTATATGGATGCTCGAGAAAGCTTTAAGCAAACAGGCTGTTCCTGCTCTGATGTGTCATATTAATATTCTTTTACTTCATGGCTCTTGATGATTTGAGTATGTGGCTCTCAAAACAATCATATTTTGCCTAATAAAGTGAAAAGAGTGTTAAAAATTACTGTTGCAAAATAGGAGGCACCAAGTCTCTAAAAGATGTAGGCATCTGCATTTCTAAAGTCAACACAAGAACGAAATGGTTGCTGGCTTTGTTATGGCATAGAAAATACAACGTAATATTGAATTCTCATCAATCTGTGCAATGCTTAGAATGTCCCAGATTATGTTAAGTCAAACAAAACCTTTCTTTGCTAACACTTTTTCTTATTTCCCTGCACACTGTTTTGCTCTATTGTGCATTGAGGCTGAGGGAAGGCAACCGCTTTTGTGAGGACTAAGTGGGCTCTGCTGTTTCAGTTTGCGTGATGTAAATCAATATATGTGTTCAGAACCTTTACAGCTAAGGGTATGGCTTTCTCTCCAGCGTAGCTTTTGTGACATGGAATTAGAAAATGCCTTTTCCCTCTACATTTATTGTACGTGTTCTTCTGTAGAGTAATCGTTCTGTTCCACGTTTCCAGAGGAATTTGGGTCATTGTTTACTTGTGGCTTCATTAAAGAACGTCCAGTAGGTAACAATTTCCATCGTCAACCTTTGAATATCAAACACACTATTATAATAGCCTTTGAAAGCACTGCATGGAGCACAGAAACCTGAGAGATTCCGGAGCAGCTCTAGTCAAGTTATAAAAAGAGCACTACCATCGCTGCCTGAACAGAAGGAACGTGTGGGGAGATCGAGGGCATTGCCATGACAATTCCGACCGGCGGCTCTTTGTTCTCCTTGCGTTCCGACATAGACTTTCTTCTTCCAACATCAGGAGCAAATGATGATTAGGAGAAGCTGTGCTTGTTGTGGAGAATACACGGCCAAACACCTCTTCTTCTGTTTGTTGGAGCTACAAAATACGTGGTCAATGGAGTCTAATTTGAATGAAATTTTATGGGCTCACAGAGGTTGGTGTGAAGTAAGGAATGCTCTACTTTGACCTCTGCAGCCTCTCTACAGAGAGCTTAATAGAGAAAATGTTTTAAATTACAGTATGTTCCAATTATTGTACATTTATGGGACGGTGTGAGCTCCCTCTACGGGCTAATTTAACGTCTGCAAATTCCAATAATTCTTTTTTGTAACAAAGCCTCTGTGTAGCCTCGTGGATAAGGTGCCTGCCTAAGGTTTCTAAGGTTGTGCTCTTTTGAGCGTGTGCAAGATGGCTGCCACAAAAGTGTTTGAAGCTGCCGCGTTTGAAGCTGCCGCGTGTGTTTGAAGCTGCCACATTTGAAGCTGCCAGGTTTGAAGCTGCCGCGTGTGTTTGAAGCCGGCGCGTTTGATGTTGCTGAGTACGTTTGTAAATTTGAGGCAGACTTTAATATTGTTAGACGGTAGGGGAGTCCTTTTCAACCTTTTTTCATTTTTCACTTGAACTTTTAAAAAGTTTTATTTTAACTTTTTTTTAAACTATTTTAACTACTTATGTCAGCTGAGGAATGCTGTGATTCACAGCCATTATTGTAAGGAGGCTGTTATGTATTTTTAGTGCTGCTGGGACCATAGGAATTTTTGAGTGACTTTGACTGCAGACAACAATGTGGAGAATAATCCTGACTGTGAAAAGTGCTGTTGGGGCTGCAGAAAAGTACAGAAAAATTTTGACCAAGGGCAATCATGGCTTCTCTGAGAAGAAATACAAGTCTGCCCGGGTGCAGAATTGTGGGTTGCCGAGACTGGGAGGAAAAAAAATTGCTGGAAAGAGAAGGTGAAGCTTTGTAGAGGATTGACAGCGTGTTCAGCTAGCTGGGAGCTACAGGTTTGGAAAAAAAATTCTGATGGGACTCCAGAGGAGCTTTCAATGATGCTGAGAGGGAAGAACATGGGCTATTTGAACACTAGAGGAAAAGCACAAATAGTGCCATTTGTTGAAAGTTATGAACCACCAGAAATATTAGGAAGGAAATGCTGAATGCATTGTTGAGAGCTGTGAGGTGTAGTTTGTTTCTTCTGCAGGAGAATTGTTCCATAATGTTATATTATTTAGGAATGCAATTTTTCTAGTCTAAAAACTGGCCAAGACTTGGACTGGGACTGGCAAGTCATTGGATGGATGGGAGAGTTCTTCTAAGTTAGATGAACACTGAGTTTTACATGAGCAAGCAGCATCTTTCTGTTGTGAAAGTGGAGGTTGGTTGAAACCTAGAGGTTCCCACAATTTGACTAAGTGTGTGTTCCTCAAATGGGAACAATTCGCTGTCACTGAACCACAGATGGTGACTTCTGGTGGTCACCTCTTCAGTGTGCCTTGGGAGCACTGTGCTCCACCAAAACGGTCTGTAGTTCCTGGTCTCTGGAGGTCCTTCCCTGTCACTCCTCCAGACCTGGAACCTCCCTTCCTGGTGAGGTTTGTTCATTGTCTTAGAGACCCTCTGGATGCCCCATTGGCTCAGGTACTCTTTGGAGTGTTAGGAGATGGATTTTGTAGCTATGAACATGTTCCTTTTTTGCCATATCTCTCCATCATTTGCCACCGTGAATTCTTGGCACAAGATTGGGATCTGAGAGCCTATGCCTCAGATAACTGGCAACAAGATGTTGAGATCACAGATTATTTTGTTTATAGCACTGAATCTTCCTCAGATTAAATCATCACCTTTTAATTTTTCTAGCCTTGTCTCCTCTGTTCTGGTGATTCTTTGTTCAGATGTGCTCATTTTATCACTGGAGCTGCTAACACTGAACATTGTTTTGTATGGAATTGCACAAGTGATGAAAAGATGAAAAAATGATGTGGTACATGGCAGAGTTGGGTTACTGTTGATGACTTGGCTTCCCTGAGAAGGTTTCACGTAGGAATTTTTAATTTCTGTACAATAACAGGCACTGAATGGATCTGACTGATTCTGTTTGTGATAAGTTGCTGGTCTGGTACTCCTGATTTTTCTACAGGCATTTCTCATCCTTATTTTAGAATATTTGTTATGTTTGTTCAACTTACAGTGTTGTTCTTACTCTCTAGTTTATCAGCCACCTAATGAAATGAACTTCAGTATTTTCTTTGCTGATTACACAGACTTTTCATTACTTTGAGGCACAGTTTAGGTAAACCAAAGTAGCCTCAATGCCACCTCTGGTAAAATTCAGAGGAACTCAGTTGGATTTTCAGTGCTAGAGCCTGGTCCCTCTTGTTGGCTTTTGCATGGCTTTGGAGCAGTGTTTCATCTTGACTCCAACCATAAACTCCCTTCCAAAATTTCAGTTGTATATATGGCACCTTGTGATCTTAGTAACAAATCAGATATAATGAGTAACCTCCTTGCTTTCTTTTTCCTTCTGATAAAGTTTTTACTGAGTATCATCAACCTTAACACTGCACATTTGGATGATTTTTAAAATAATTTTGTATTACACTGTGATGTGGTTGCTTCTGTCTTTCTGTTTGTCTTGCAGGTTTGGTAAATCAGATGATTATTTACTTTTTGTACAGTGTTGTTAATAGAGAATTTATTGCCATTCATTCTGAGTCTTAAATACCTTCTTTTTTAGCATTTTTGGTGTTTTTTCTGTGTTTCTTTTTCTCTATCCTTGCCAGTCTTTTACACTCCCTTCGTTTTGCTGTGGTCCTTGTTAATTTGAAGTGGAGTTTACCTCTGACTTGTTTTTCAGTGCATCCTGCCATCAAGTTCAGCTCCATCCTCTTGCTCTTAACTCAGCAGTGTTTTTAGTGCTGGGGGTTGTGCTGAAACCCCTGAGCGGCTTCTTTACCTAAGAGCTTCTCAGTGGTGTAAATTAGTTAGCATGTTATCCAAAGCAAAACCATTGTCTGAGCTTCAGATAAAATGTTTTGACTTTTCTGAACCAATGTTGTGAAATTTCAGGCAACTTCTCAATTATTAAAATTAAGTGTCAGCCCTGGTAACTTACATCTTCCCTGTTTCTGAAATTTGTTATAATTTTTTGCCCTTTGCCCATATCTATATGATTAGGTTTTGAGGCACCTAAGCCTATTTGAAACAGGAATGGCTTGGTGTTCCTTTCCTTTGTGATCCTGAAACGTGCCTGTTAAATGAAGTTGGTGCTAATGTGCTGGTTTATACAACAGCACCGATAATCAATCTTAAGAATCTCAGTTTATATTAAAATTCTACAATATTTAGTCATTTTGTTGAAAATACTTGTGGAAATAGTTGTGAAAAAATGAATATTTCATGGTGCACAGTGCATTTTTTCAAACTATCAGACAGAGTCTGTCTAGTCACTGATTTTTTCCCCTTTTCCTGGTGGAATCTTAGCGATTTGTGATATTACTAGTATATAGTTGTACTTAAAAGCTAGGATACTGGTTCTACTTAATTATATATAATTATATTCTGCTCCTTAGTCACATACAAAAGCTTTCCAATGAGTAAGAATATGTGAAGGGTCTCCTTTCCCTCTATTGTGTGGTTCGTGCACAAATGGGATCATAAGGAATGGGAATGTGGTGTTTGCTTCTCATGGATTCTGCCTTACTTTTAGCTGAATTCTTATTTTGCATCTCTTGATCTACTATTTTTTTTTCAATAAAATTGTCATTCAACAGCAGTTGCATGGCTGTAGTTGAAAATTATTTATGTTACTGTTTCTCAGATTCTTGGCTTCCTTTTGTTTTGCAACTTCTGTGGCTGAACAGACAACATGTTCCCAGTTAGATGTGCTTCCAGCTAGTTAAACACAGTCCAGCTCCCTTTCAAACTGCAATGCCTAAAATTTAGCTGGAAAATCCATACTTGGATGGAGTGACCTGGTTTGAAAAGTGCTGAACTCTGAGATGCTCAAGAATCAGCAGATGATTGATACTTTTAAGGGACACCACAGTTGAGAATGCACCTTTTAGAGGTATAATTAAGACACCTTGGTTTGAAAACGTCAACTTTGTCTCTTTCTAAAAAATCCCAGCATGTATTTGGTATTGCACATTTCTTTCCCCAAAAGCTCAGAACCTGAGCAAAACAGCCCAATCGTAGCCAGGAGAAAGTGTGACATCTGGGAAATGGAATTAATGGGATATTTATTTTTCTTTGTTTAGCTATGGAAATTCATCCCAGGCATATGTCCACCCTCCCTCATTTCTTCATTTTGTGCTATGGAATTTAGATCCCAGAGAGGGGAAACTGAAAGTTTTTTGTTCTGCCATAGAGCAAATATATTGCAGGGTAAGAATTCTCATGGTGCAGGATTCACCTATTAGTGTGTCACACTTAGCCCTTGTAGAATACCTAAAAATTTGCAAAGTTTGGATTATTGTGAACATAAAGTCAGTTAGAAAAATAAGCTTTTTTTTTTGTACAGTCAGCCAGATTTGGAGTTGGAGTGGTGACACAATGATTTGCTATCCCGTGGTTAATCCATCCAGTTTCACTCACCTGATTTGGTTCAAACTTAGAGCATCCTTTATTTTGTTCCCTGACCAGAGGTCACAGAAGTGCCATTTGAGTTGATAATAAAAGACCTGAACAACCGGGTTGATCTAATAATGCAAAAACTCTTCAGTGCTGTTTTGGTTTCTTCCTGTTCTTTGTTTGGGTACTGCTCCTTCAGGAAGATGTATTTTTCTTATGCACACCTGTATGTGCTTGTTAACAAATTATTTATATTCAAACAAAACATTTTCTACTGCATGGTCATTATTTTTTATTAATTCATTATGCCCTGCAGAGTAATTCCATCCAAGAGAGAAAACAGAGACACGTGATTTTTATGAGTGGTCAGATACACCTGAAAACTGGCTTGCAGAATTATTTTCATGTTGCACAAATAGTGGGAAAGGTTTACTTTATTAAAAGTGTAGGGAAAGCAAGGAAGTGTTAATACATCAGATAATTTCTTTGTGATATTTAATTCTACCTGTTCTTCTGTTTCACAGTAAGATATCTGAATGATAGTGCAGAGAGAGATTTTATGCCAGCTGAAATCCTTAACTCGTGGTCTGTGGGGTTCCCCTTGCTCCCTAAAATGTTTTTTTGGCATTATGCCCAGAAGTGTCTTTGCTCTGCCCCCTGAAAATCCAGCTAAGAGAAAGCAGCCAAGAAGCAACACACTGGAGTGTGGGATTAGATTTCCTGTGTGGATTTATCTTTCCACACTCTGGCTGGTCTTAGTCTGCTCCAGTACACAAAACAGAAAAAACTGGAATGAGTGGGATCGCTGGTGATCGCCTCCAGGAGGGGCAGGGGCTTGTTTTCCATGCACTGCAGTCTTTCCCTCCCACAGCAAGTCAAAGCACACACCTAGCAAGCAGCATTTTCCGTCGGAATTTCCAGCATTAAGACACCTGCTTGTGAGCTTTCCTGTGCTTGCCAGATATTTATCTGTGAGAAGGAGCGGGATCTTTAACATCCACCAGGGTTCTGTGCCTGTGGAGTGCCTGTGTCTCCCACCAGGAAACACCCTGATTCACGTATCAGTGCAGGGGAATGAGGCTGTACATACATTCCTTTCTCTGTTCCGAGATGTAAAATAAGCAGCTTTAATCCCTGCACTGTGCATGGGAAAGCAAGAATAGGTGTTGTTGTTTATGGTCTGTGAACAGGCACCGGAGTGAGATTGGTACCAGCAACACTTTTCCCCCCTGAATAATAAAGTTCTGCACATGAAGGGAAATTTGAGCATTAATATAGAACCTTTTCTTTAAACTCCAGGACTACATTATGCATCCATATCTTGGGTCCAATAAAATGAATAGATCCTTTTAGTTTTCCTACTGTTAGGGGTTTAAAACGGCGAAGTCTTCTATTTTTTCTACTGCAATTTAATCCAATTTTAATATTCCCCAGATAATAGTGAAATAACCAATTCTGTCCGATTCTGCCTTAGATAAAAGCATCAGCATGTTTGGAACATAAACCTTATTTTACCTTTTGTTGAGCTGCCCAATTTAGTAAGAGCAATTCAGTGCTGCATCCTAAGTGTAGTATGACTTAGAACACTGGAAGCTGCCTGGAATGTGAAAAAAGGGAATAATTTATATTTAATTGGTCTAAACCTACCTTTCCTAGGTCAATAAGAAGAGGAAAATCAGCAGCATTAATCAAGATAAAATTATCAGCTGATTAATCAGTGTTCTAATTACTGCATAGTTCTTTCCCTTTTCAGTTTTAATTACTAAACTTCATTGTCTTTTCCATATGGCCATCATGCATTCACAGTACACTTTTTCTCCTGGTGAGATCATTAATATAAAAAATGCACATTCAAGACATTACTGAAGATATAAGAAATTGCTACTGCCTACTAAGAAATTACCAAGGAAGCTGCAAATCAGCCATAGGTTATACAGGAAAAGTCTAGTAAATCTGCTAACACTTAAGAAAATAGATACAGTAGAAATGCAATTATGATTATCAAATCAACCTTTGTCCTAAAGTGAGTTTTGTCAGTCTTATTTCATCAAATCTGTCTCTTGGTTGGGTCAGAAACCAATCAAAATCTGATTTAAGTTATCTAAATACAGGCGAGACCTCTTAAATTCACAGGGCTAATGCTGACCACACAAATACTCTCTTAGCACATTCTCTTTAGCAGAATATTCCTTCTTGCTAAGACCCAAGTCCTCAAAGGTGTTTAGGCACTTCAAACTATTTCAGTAGATATTCGATATCTAAATTATCTTCCAAGGATTTAATCTCAAATAAATAAATCTGCCATATATTGGCAGAAGTATCCTGACTCATTTAGGCTCTGTGCAAATCATAAGGAGAATGAAGAGTTGGGCATTGGCCTTTTATGTTATTTTTTGGGTAAGGAAGGGGGTTAGAAAAGTCCACAGCAGAAGTGAGTTTCTGCTGAAACCTCAAGGTCTCATGACGTGTCAGTCTGCAGTCTCTCTCACGGATGCCTTTCTAGAGGAGTCACAAACTTAAGACAAAGAACAGGATGTGTTCTTAGGATTTTATGGAAGGTGCACCAGTTAATAGGTCAGCACCTACGGAATAAAGTGGGGAACTCAGCGTTCCCTGGGAAGAGCTGGTGCTTTGGCAGTGAGAGCACCCAGTTCTGTACACTCAGGAAACACACAAGAGTCCTACGTCATTTTAATTTTTTGATGAATACCTTAAGGCGTTTCCACTGCCTGGATCCTGGCAGGTTCTGTACCTGGACTGCAAGGTGTTTTGCATCCTTCAACATGCTCTTCATCCCTGATGGAAATGGTGGATTTTCACCATCCAGCTTCCAGCAGTCCTCTCATTTAAAAAAATGTCAGTGTCCTTGTCTATTTACTTTTTAAATCAGGTTTTTCTGAGAAGTAGTCATACCAGTTATTTAGTTAACTGATTAGTAATTGAAAGCCTAGTTTGGAAATTGTACAAGTTTCCCATGAATATTCATAAAAAATAATTAACTTGGCTTCTGATTTAGAACCCCAACAACAGTTCCTTTTTTTTTTTTTTTTTTTTTTTTTTTTTTTTTTTTTTTTTTTTTTTTTTTTATAGATGAGTTAATTACATGCCGAGGTCTAGTTTGCTGGGGTTTCTTTCCTAAGTGGTGATTGACTAACTGCTGCTGGTAACAATAATCCCGGGCTGGGGAGGCTTTTTTGTGTGCTTTGCTTTGGGCTGAGGTTTTTTTGTTTGTGCGTCTTTCCCAGCATTGCTCTGCAGCTGGAGGTGGCACATCGCCACCACCCTGCGAAGGACGTGGGTGCCCTGATGCAAAGTCCCTTCCCTGCTGGACCCGCTCCGGCTTGTTCTCCTCCCCAGAGCCCTTGGATTGCGAGAGGCAGCTCCCCGTAGCACTTCAATTAACATTCGCGATATGGTCAAATCTCTGCCGCCCCGAAGCAACTCGCTGGCTTTTACAGGGGGACCAAGGAGGCTGCCCAGCGCTCCCGAGCCTGGATGGGGACGCTGGCCTTCCTTTGCCGGTGGTAAACAATGGGAAGACATTAGGATGTCCTGCCAGGGGGGTGGTGGAGTCCCCATCCCTGGAGCTGTTTAAGGAAAGCCTGGACGTGGCACTCGGTGACCAGGTGGCGATCGGTCCCAGGCTGGAGTCCCTGCTCTCCGAGGCCTTTTCCAGCCTAACCGAGTCTGTAACTGTGTAAGGCCGAAGCCAGTCCCCCTCTCGGGGAGCCGCAGAGCCGCGGGCCCAAGGACACGGGCGGCGGAGCCCCGGAGCCGGGAGGGTTCGGCGGGCAGAGCCCCGCTACCGTAGCGCTGCCGCAGCCCGGCCGCGGAGCAACGCTGCCATCTAGTGCCACGCGCGCCCTCCCCGCCTCGCGGGCTCGCTGCTCTCCTCGCTCTCTTTTCTGATTTTTTTTTTTTCTAAAAGGTTTTTATCCCGTCAAGGAAAAACCGGCTCTTGGAAAACAACCAACTCAGTTGGAACTCGGAGATAATAATCAGTTTCTCTGGGCTTGTGAAATTGGCTCATTAAGCGTGCTTTTTAACAGAAAATATTGGAAGCGATTAAGTCTGCTTTAGTGAGTGGGCATGAAATGGCCAACCTTCGGCCACCCACAGCTCCTAGGTGCCTGGCGTCGTTTTATGCATGCAGCGTAATGTCTTTACTTGAAGTGCTGTTTATTCATCACCTGCTTATTTATCTCTTTGCATTTGGCAGGCACATCGATCAATGTTAAACTGTCACACAAGGTTATTTTTCTTTTACATAACAGTAGAGGCCTAAGGTAGTGGCATATTAAAAGTAATAACTTTCTAACTTGTAGCTTGAGATGACAGCACCATTTGTACCTGAATATATTATAGCCAGTAATTCGGGGAAAAAAATATAAAAAAAGGGGGAAAATATTAAAGAAGTTTAAAAAACAGATGATGTCTGTTAAGAATTAATGTTCTTCCAAGGTCAAAGGCTGGGAGCCAGCATTCCCTGAGTTGCTATAATTGTGTGCCTGTGTGTGTTGTGAATGTGTCTGGGGAATGACTCTCCATCACACAACAGATCCACCTCTGACCCACAGGGATTAACTTTGGGCCTTAACATCCCTGATAAACTCACAGGGAGACTCCTCTACACATGCTGTTCACCACCCAACCGCATTTATCCCATGAGAATCAGGTATTTCTGCTGGGAAGTGGATTGATTCATCCCCATGTGTGGATCCAGACACTTGTGTCCACGTCGTGGATGTGCAGCAGTCACCTGGAAGTCAGGCCATGCCCAGGGAAAACTGGAGTTGAATAAACAGGGAGGGGTGTAGTTATCAACAACCGTGCGCAGCCATCTGAAAAACAGCAAAAAAGTCAATGTGGAAGTAAGTCTTTTCATTCTAGTTTCTCTCACCCTCACACCCCCCTTTTCTTTTTTTGGTTCTAGTATTCTGTTGCTTTCAAACACTGCCCAGCTTTGATAGACTTCCTGTCTTGGCACAGGGCCAGGCAAGCTTTCTCTGTACAAACAGGTTTTCTTTTTATTTTCAGTCCAGCCTAAAAATGCCTACAGATAGAAGAATGTCAGATCTTTTTAGTGTTGAATTTCAAAGCGGTCCTTAGAATTCTTTCCTCCCCTTGATCTCGTCTTTGGATTGCAGCTTGGACTCGCTCTCTGTTTCTAAATATAAGCTGTGGACAGTGGCTTTCTAATAAAAAGCTTTGATAGGCTTGTGTACATGGGAATTAAGCATGGGGCTGTGGTGGACTCTGTGTCAGCAGCCCGTTCATGCTGACATGAAGCACCACTGCTCTCCCACCACTGCACATGTTGCTGCCAAAGCACCCTGGCTCGCAAGTGTGGATGGAGAAACGGAAGTGGTGAAGGAAGCAAGGCCATGAAATGCACTTCATGCAGACGGCATCTTGCTTTCTGGGCTGAACAGGATTTATTCCTGAGCCTTGTCTATCTTTGGATCTGTTAATTCATGTATTCATTCCTGCTCTTGGGCAGACACTTCTGTTTTATCTCATGAAGCGCAAACCTGGAAGGGAAGGAGGGGGAAGCTCGTCCATTAAAAAAGCAGCACCTCTACATGTCTCTCCTCCTGGATCAATATTTGCATCAAAGTGGTTTAAATGTATGTGGCTCTAGGGCTGTCCATTCTTTCAACCTGACCTGCAGCATTGATTAGGGCTAGTAGAAGGAAGGGAAAATAGCAAATACCGTAAGATAAAATTAAAAAAAAAAAAAAGCCAGGAATGTCACTGTGACTCCTGAGAAAGAAGCACTTAAAGTGCTCCCATCATTTGTATGACCTCAGCAATCCCCTTAGTTAGACACTGCCCCTCTTCACCACCCACATGTGGCACTTGTGGTTCATTTGATCACATTTCTGAGAATAACAAAGAGTATTTCAGATTTTATCTGAACAAAGATGAAACTTCCTTGTTTGGGATGTATGAACTACCTCAATTCTGGTTAAAATATTTACACTGATTCTTTTAATTGCTACTCTGCTTTCTGCTTGTACATCCTAATTCATGGAATGCACAGAGAAAGTTTGTGATGTGGATAAAAATTAACTTCTACATGTTTTCTTCCTCCATTAAGACTGCAAGCCCTTCTCTGCACTCCTTGGACATAACACATGCAGGGAGTGCAAGGCAATTTACACCCTGAACAGATTCTTATCCCAAGAGGGGCACAATTAAAGCAAAGCTACAGGACTGACCCTCAAATTTTCCTGAAGGAAACATTTTGCTCTTTCAGTTGTTTTTCCTAAAAAATCTTCCCAATTCATTTTGAAGCAATATAAATTGAAATCACTAAGAGAGAGGTCTTGCTGAAATCTTTACTTAATTTGCTTTACCAGATCCAGGATTTCCCTCGAATACTTAGCCTTTCTGTGCCTGCTGGATTGGATAGTGTCTTGTGATGAGACCAGGGCTTACCTGTTTTCCCACTTGTTTCCTTTTTTGTTAATAATGTATGTTTAATGTTTACATTTGTGTTGCAGTGTATTAATTTGAAAAGGCAAGTTACAGTCTTGGATCTGCATTTCTTTCTCTTTGGTATCAAATAGACTTTTGGTATTGAATTCTCTGGATGTAGGATCAGCCTTTAAACTTTGACCTGCATGTGTGATTGCTTAGGAAACAGCTAATTTTGAAGCAGAAAAGATTTAAGATCATATTTTTTTGAGATGACTGTGATTTTTGATAAAGAGAATCAGAAAGACACTATGACAGAACATAGTATTATACATAAAACTGGGTGGAAAAAAAATTGACAGCTAAGAATTTATCATGTAAACAAAGAAGTCCAGCCTATTGAGTGGAATAAAATTGAATAAATAGAATGATCTCTCCTCCATGCTCTGCAACTCCTCAGCTGGCAAAGCACTTAGCACCTATTCAGATTAAGCTGCATGAATACAAAAGTATTAAGTTAGCCTCACAAAAGAGGACTTCCAGTATTAAGAGTGATCAAAGGATTTTAGCAAGGCAGGCTTGCCCACAACCATAAAGGTCTCCTAGTAAAGTAGAACTGAGCAATTAATTTACTTGACAGAATGTCTGTGAGTAGTTTGCAATTTCCCTGTATTTACTTGTTGTTCAGAGTAACTTGGTGTTTTTGGGAACATTTACGTGCAGAATCGATCGTGAGCGGGACTCCATGAGGATTCCATACCTGATATGTTAAATTTGGGCTGGGTTGGTCACACCTAATTGGTCATTTCAGTCAGAGGGAGAAGCAGAAAATTAGCATGTCTAAGACATTTGCCCAAATGTTAAGCCACTGCTGGCCCCATAAACGTTGCCTACGGCACTTGGCATTTATTGTCCATTCCACTTGTCTCACTTCACGTGTCTCCCAGACATAATTTAGGGCACCGGCTGCCAGTAGCCCTGTCCTAAAACTAATATATAGCTCCCCATAAAACCGTTCTTTCCTGACCTGGCATTGGTACCTCCTATGTTTGTTGTCTTACAGAATTTTATTATCCCCAAGGATAATGGCTCCTGCAAAATGGCTGGGGATTTCATGGCTATCATGGCAAACACAGGCTTGGAACATGTGCTTTATATCTAAGGCAGACGGGCCAATGTACTGTGCATTGGGGGCTGTGAGGAGAATTATGGCTCCAGGCCTTTTCCTCCTCCAGACACCGGGTTTGAGTGGTATCACTCCAACTTTGGAGGCTGGAGATTCTCACGATTCCAGCTTGGCTTCAGGTGTGCCTGGAAGTTAAAAATATTTTTTTTCTGGTTGCATTATATTGTCAGCAGCCTGGAGAGATGCAGGCATTGGGAGCACTGGAGATCCCGAAGTGTTAACAGCCGACCAGTTCTGAGGTATTTTCATCTGAAACCCAACTTCGTCGCTATGCAGCATTTTTAATTCATGTTATTTGGCCATGCACAGCGGGTGTGAGCACTTCTGTGGAAGAATGCACAGCAAGGAGGCTACAGGCATAATAACCTCCATAATTTTATCCAGTCTAGTTCACCAAAGTTCTCTTTTGAGGCAAAGTACTGGCTTTCCTTAAAGCTGTGGTTAGGTCTTAGGAACTTAGCTTTTAAAGGAAGTCTTGCTAATATTCTTCCATGTCCTTTTTATATTCTCTCTCTTCTTCTCTCTGAATTATTTCCTCACTGACAGCCACATGGCTGCAACATTTAGTTTGGGTTTTGCCACTTAGTGTGTCCTGTGGAGTAAGTTTTAGGGTAAATGCTTCTGTCCTTGCATGGTGGTTATGGAGAGTAAAGAGGCAGAATTTAAAGAATTTAAAGAATTTAAAGGCAGAATTACTACAATGAATTCATGCTTGATTTTTCAAGAGGCCATGTTTTCAGTCACCTACCTTATAACACCTCTTATAATTAGGTCACTTATGTAAAAATGCATCTGAGTTTCTAATGTTAGACAGGCAAGCTCTGTAATGTTGGCTCGGATCCATTCCCATGCAAAGGTGAGGTTGCTCTGTGCGTTACGTTCTCCGGTGTCGTGTTCTAACGCGTCCCTGCCTCTTGAGCAATGGGGCTGTCCCACTTAATGTGCTAATTCAGCTCCTTGCCTCTTGCGTGACACAGGATTCCAGAGCTGTCATTTACATTTCCTTAAAGTATGGCTAATTTCTAATTAAGCACTAAAAGAAGAAACATTTTTATCTTCCTAAGAAATCTCGTCCCTGCTTTTGGTGTAAGCATTTAACAAACTCAATGCTCAGCAATAACGATGTTTGAGAAGCACAATCAGAAGAGGGAAATTGCATTTTAAAGTTCCATTATAAAGACTATCCAATAGAAGTGCCAGTTGAGAGGGTCTTTGTTTCCAAGTCAACGTGTTGCCTGGACCTGTGGACTTTCAAAGATCAGATTGATGTGCAGAAACTCAGTATCTGTCTTGTGCAACCATCTGAGATTCTGCTGGGCAAATATGGCATGATATATCAATTCCAGTTACAGTTGGCTGCAACCTGCTCTTTGGAAATCTGCTGTGTTGTGTGGGCCAGATTGATCTTTAGTTTAACACTGACAATAATACTGGAAAAGATTACCCAAAGGATGTGGAGCATTATCCACCCCTTTGAGTCCTTAAATGATACTGAACACTCTTCTGAAAGCAATGCTCTAGGCAACCCCAAAACTCCACTGTTTGATACAAGATTTTTGTGCAAAATCACTGATGGAAGTTGCAGATGTTGTTACCTTCAGTAGTCAGCGGGTCCATCCATCTCTCATGCCTGTTCCTCCAAGGGTGTGCACAGAAGCTCCTGGGAGCACAGGAGGCAGCTGCAGGTGGGGACCTGCATTTGCAGGAATGCAAAGACTTGCCAAGTATCTGTACCCCAGGGGGTCTGAGACAACCTAAAGGTTGTCAGAGGGTTGACAACCTGTTTGCCCAGCCCCACCAAAGTAGTGAGGAAGGTGAATCTTGCTGGTTGTGTGCTGCTGGCCCTGCAAATACAGACCTAACCTGCTGCCCATGCCAAAATCTTCCAAAAAACACTGAGCCCCTGATCAACACATTGTCCTTTAGTCAAGGAAGATGTCAGCAAGCTGGCTGGCATCCAGGAAAGCCAAATCCTGTCTATGGAGTATCCTGCAGCTGTCTGAAAAGCACACCTTTACTAATGGGATAAGGAAAGGGTTTTGTCTCTCAGACCAACTGTCCATACAATCAGTAATGGCCAGGTATGAATTCTCTGTACTGAATGAGTGGATGCACAAACAAATTTAAAACAGGTAACATCATTTTATGACATAAAGGAGAAGGGAAAAGACACCAACCTGTAAGACAGAACTCTCTTCAAACATGTGCCTGTCCTCTCTCCATTCCAAGAAAGCCTTGATCCCTCTCTCTGACACACAACTTGCCTTTATGTAATTTGGATACATCAAAACAGAGAGGTTTGAATATTTTCTTGATGCTGGCTCTGCCCTACAAACAGGTTTCAGCAGCCCCAGTTAAAACTGAAGTTCCACTCTTTGTGGACATACTGGTTTTACTCATGAGACTCCTTCTTCAGCCCTGGGGATGTAACTAAAGCCCAGTCTAAGACCTTGAGCAGGGCACAGTGGCCCACTACTTCCCAATTAGGATTTTTAAAGATTTTTGAGACAATAATTTGGCAGCAGGATGAGGAACTCCATGTCCCTCTTTGCTTTTGGGAAAACCTACCTGTAGAAAAGGTGCAGCACTTCCGCTTTCGCACAGGAGCTAAAAGGGTAACTTAAATGTTGGCTTTTTGACTTCAGTGGGTACTTGCTAATGCAGAGTGGTGTCAGGCAAAAGCAGTCAGGCGCATAAGTAGTTCAGGCTTTTTTACTCCTATTTAAACCATTCTTGATTGAAGCTGGGAACAGACAAACATGAAGAGATGTGTCTGATGATTCTAAACCGCTGAAAGTGCTCATTTTACCCCTGCTTCCACTAAAACAAATCTTCCGTTGGATATCTTTGTCATGGAGAAAGAGAAGACAACTCCCTTCTTCCTCCTGTATTTGTTAAACATAATTCTTGTTGATTTTTTCAGTTATATACTTGTGTTGAAAGTGGGACAGGAATCCTTAAGAAACTAAAAATAGTCCATATAATGGACTCGATAGGAGGGAGATTGTCAAATTGAGGAGAGAAAGGTGTAGGGAATTAAGATGTTAAGTACTGTAAAGTCATGTTCAGACTCACTCCATGTACTTTGGAAAAACAAGTATCCTGAATTCTCTGTGAAAAGACCGAAATGAACCTCAGCAAGGCCTCATGCAGCTGTTCTAATCTCCTTACAGTTGTGTTCAGCCCTTTTATGAGACGGAAAAATTGACTTTAAATAAATTTTAGGAGGAACATAGATAAATGATTTTTAAAATGAAAATTTTCAAAAAACAATGTCTAAGAATTTGGGAACCCTAATTCCTCTGGGAATAGATGCATATCATCATCTTCACATGCCTAAGCTACACGCCCTTAGGCTGTGAATGTCAAATACCCCTTTATCTTCCAGCACTCCAGTATACAAATAAAGGTGTTTCTATAGCAATTCCAGTTTCAGGAAAAGGACAAATGCTGAGTGAATATGATCCAAGAGTTCCAGATATTAGGGTGATGCCCATTATCCAAGAGGGGGCTAGCATGTGGTATTAGATGTTTTCAATAAAAAACACACAGAGCAAAACACACACCCATGTAACAAGTCTCCATTGACCTTAGCAATGCTTTTGATGCTCTCCGACTTTCAGCTCTGTGAAAATTATTGGCAATATTTCCCAACTCCTGGATGTCCAGAAAAGTTTGTGAAATTATCCGTCATCTGCACAATGGTGTGCTGGATAGAGGCTGGGGCTGGCACTCTGTTGGATCCATTTGTAATAGCAAAAGGAGTCAAGCAAAGGTATATTTTGGCACAGGCTGTTCTTTGGACTGTTCTTTGTAGTAATGATTGATGATGCCACTAGAGACATGATGCCAGGAATATTTATTAAATTTTGAACATCTGGCAAGCTCTTTAACCTGAGCAGATTGAAGGCCTCTACAGCACTGAAGGAGAAGGTTATATGTGAACTCCTCTGCGCAGGTGGTTGTGCTTTCGTTGCACACACTATAGAAGACCTCTAGTTCACGACCAACAAATTTGCTGTGGCAGCTGAAGTCCACAAATTTATTGTCAGTCAGAAGAAAAGCAAGGTTGTGCACTAGTCCAGAGCTGGAAAAGCATCTACAAGATATAGAATCGGTGTATTAGTGTGGGTAATGGATTTAATTTATTTAGACTATCAGATGTCTAAGAAATCATGTGCAGAATTAAAGATACATGTTTTGCATGTGAGATTGCATCATAAATTGACACATGCATGGTATCCCACAGAATACCAGACTTAGTGTTTATTTTGCTGTAGTAATTTCCACATTAGTCTGTGCCTGTGAAACATGGACAAGTCATTGCTGGCACATCAAAGAGCTGGAAAAATTCCATCACCAGCACCTTTGAGCTATTATGCATATCAAGTTGTAGGATAAGAATCACAAATAACAAGATTTTGCAAAGAGATTGCACAAACAGTATTGAAGCAATTATTATTATAATAGCATTATTTTGCTGGACTGGACATGTCCTCTGTATTTAGGACACAAAGCTCCCACAGTCTGCGTTGCACAGTAAACTTATGACAGGCAGCAGATCAGAAGTCAGGAAAAGGAGAGGCATTTGTCCAGGAAAAATTGCTCCCTGGTTGCCACACAGATGCCATAATTTGGGAAACTCAGCATCAGCTATTAATATGGAGTACTACAGTGTAAAGTGAGACATGTTGGTCAATGGAGCTGAAAAATAATTCACAACTCCAAACTTGTGAATAATTTTGCCCTTGTTGAACATCTGTGATTAAATTGCAGTCTCTTTAGATGGGGTTGTACTAAATTCAATTCTGAAATAAACCAAAGTGTCGCTGAGGAACATTTAGACATCGTTCTCTCCGTGTCCAAGGGATGATGAAATTCCACTTCAGGAAACCATCAGGGAGAGTGACGTTGGAGACAGCGCTGGGTACTGGTGGTGCTGCCCTCTGTCCACCCGTGGGATTCTAGGATTCAGGCAGGTTGTGGTTCTGCTAATGGGGTGGAAATCAGGAGAGAACGATTTGGGCTGAAAGAGAAGGAACCCTCGTGTGATGCTAAAGAAGCTCCACAACAGCCAAAAAGAGAAGGCAGAAGCTCAGCTTCCATTCTGGAAACACTGCAAGTGATTAAGCCTGGCTCCAGGAGAATGCATTTTTCTTTCCACACCTCTCTGAGAAGGCATGGGAAGTTCATGGGGAACGGAGAGCTGCCGTCACTGACTCCTGGGATCCCGGAGCGGAGTGCACAGGGAAGTGGGCTGGAGGCTTTGCCCTGTGGAAGTTCCCTGTGGATCAGGATTTCTTCCTGTTTGCCCCATTCCAGAGATCTCTGCAAGAGGCCCACTGTGTATAGGCCTCCTCCCCAGCAAACAAAGGGACAAACGTTCCCTCCTGCTTCCTTAATATGCAAACTTATAATAAAAAGGAGATTGGAGGGAAGGAAATAATCAGATCAACTGCTGTCATTTCCATTTAATTGCCGTGTTTGCCATTTCAGCAGCGAGCACTGAAATGTGCTCAAGGCGGTGGGAGAAAGGCAGCCTTTGGTTCAGCAGTCATTCCTTAAACAGGAGTTATTCAAATCCCAGCCAAGGTGGCAGGAGCTCCAGGGGAGCTGCTGCACTAAACAGGTCAAAGGAAGAGCACAAAGCACATCTCAGAGTTTAGGACGTGGCGGTAATAAATGTAAACAAGCCAATTAGAATATATTGTTTGCTGAAATGAAACTTCAAAAGCCGGGCTGGTTGTACACGACCTATAGGAAATGAAGTGGAAGCAGTTCAGTATGTGCAAAATTGATAGGCAGTTTTTATCTTGCTATCCTTTTTATCTAGAGCATCTGAAATCCTGTAAATATATTCGCTTGTCCTACTTTTGAGAGTAATTTTTCATCACATTTTCGGTAATTGGATATCACATACTTTACGGTCTTACTCTGCGTTGCTGGAATAGCCAAAAAAAAAGGAATAAAATGATAAATCGAATTACTTTTGATTGGGGAGTTTTATGGGAAAGTGAGATAGACTGAATGCCTTAGGTGTAATCCTCTAGACCACGTTTGAAAACTTTTAGGCTAGTAAAAATCCCAATCATTGGCATGCAGTATTTCACCTCTGAAACAAGATATTGTTTACTGAAAGGAAAAAAAATCAACAGTGTTTTAGTGTAAAACCTGTCTAGATTTTTAATGAAATATTGGAAGGAGGAAATGCTTTTGTCCAGGCAAGACCTCAAGGGTGCTTTTCTTAATTTCTCCGTTCATTTTGTTTTCTTATCTAAAGTATGTAAAAGGGATTTTGTATTTCAGTTATGAAAATGTGCATATTTTATGCCACAAAAGAGAACCTTTTTTTTTCCTTTCCTTTCCTTCCCCCCTCCCTGCCCCCCCTTTTGGTAAATATTCTTTCAGAAGAAACACAATCGATGTAGTCAGAGCTAACAAGCAGATGGATGTATTTGAATGCCATTATCTTATGTACAATGATATTATCTCTTTCATGAAAAATTCAGCAGTTTGGGCTGCTTTAGTCAAGGAGAAGGAGGAAGTAGGGAAGAAAAAATAGTGAGAAAAACATGATCAGACTTGGAATCCCTGAGGGGGTCACATTGCATCATTTAGCAGGAGAATAACCAATGCAGAAGGAGCAAAGTTGGTGGAGTTGCTGTCTGCTCTCCTTATGGCGTTCTTGGCTCCAAGCTCTCTTCAAGCCCTGCAGCTGTAGGTGGGCAGCTCTTGGGCCTGCTAAAGCATCACACCATGACATTTTTATCATCAGTCTAGGAGAAGAAAATAAATTTGCTAACAGAATATAGTTGGCAGGCTAATACTGCCTTGTCACATTCCAGACATCTCCAGGTCTGGCCTGAGCCAGGGGAAACAAGAACGAGGGCCAAGAAGTTCATGATGGACATGTTATATGAAGAACAGAAATGCATTAAAAGACGGGGGAGGTTTCTCTGCAGCAGAAATTGAGTAGACATGGTGATTTCAGAAATGCGAGTACTTGTGCCTATGAAATACTTACCACCTGGGAGGTGCAAGGCTCTGTTTCTGTAAAATCTAATCTTAATCCTCTCTGAGGCCTTTAACATTTTATTACCTTTTATTGAAAAAAAACCAGGATTAAAACTAGCACAGTTGACGTAGAGAGTTGTGCCCTGTTCTCAGGTATCTGCTTCATCCAGTAACCTCCAGCAGCTGATCAAAACCGCTTGTATGCAAAGATTTAGGTTTTGCTCTCTCTGGGAAGAGTGTGTGGGAATGATTCCTACTGGTGTTTGGTTCTTGTGGCATTTTCTGCTGCCCAAACCGTTCCCTGTGTGCCTGCCCCCATGGTGGTTGCACTTGCAGGGAGGGCAGAGAAGGTGTCAGCGTCACTGCACGGTTTTCAGGGGGGAGCTGGCTGCAGAAGTTTTAGGAATTTCACACTGACACGTTGATGTGCGATGGAAGAGTCTCTGTTTTCCACAGCCATGCTCCCCATATCCGACAGGATGAAGGGATTTGGTAAATTAAATCAATTTTTACTTGCCTTCCCAGTACAGTGATGGCCCTGAATCACAGGCTGTGTCCTGCAGAAGCATCAAGTCCCACAGGGTCACCCCTCCTCAGGGCATCTGTCCTATTTCGCTTGGCCACATGTGTGGCAGTGTGGAATTCAGCTTTGTTTACACTAAAGGAAAGAAAAAATCAGGGAAATGAATAATTGAGGAAATACATTGTGCAAACAGTGCAACTTCTTTGGGGTTCTGGATGTGTCAAAAGATGTCTTAATGAGAAATGTTAATAGAAATTATTTTCATGAGTGACCAGGTAAATTGACTGAGCTTCCTGTAGCCTAGGTTGTGGGAAGAGATGTGTAAACCCAAACTGGACCTTCAAAAGTCCTTACCCAATATATGATGTTTACACCCAGTCATGCTGCCTTTTTCACACTGAGTTGCCCAGGTTCAGGACATGTAAAATTAAGATTTACTTTACTGTAAGGCCTTGAATGTCATTGAAATGTTCTGATTACTAAATGGTTTCTCTTTGTTTGAATTTTATTTAAAACAGTACACCAGGCTTAAGTACAGAGGTTTTCTTAGGCAACCTTAAAATTATTATGTCTAATCAGGATTTTTTCCTCACCAAAATGCTGAGTTACTCAATTCCTGTGTCACATCCCTTTAGAAAAATAAAAGTGTTAGTTAGGAAAATATTCAGGTCATTCCTATAAAAATAACCTCCATTTTTTCTTTTTGATGAAATAGGGTTTGTTGAAAGTGCTGGCATTTGGTGGGCTGAAAGAAAAAGTAGGACTGAAAAAATATTTAATCTAAGTTGTAAAGGAGCTTGGAACCACACCACAAGCATCATAATTAACTTTAATAATTATAAATGTAAATGCAGACAAGCCACAAGGTTTTAATGGTGTGCCACATGCTTCTGCTAATTATTTTAGAGTTTGGACACATTCAGTGCCAGCTAATTATAAACCCTGCTATGGAAATCATCTGTTTATATTAGACTTATTGATCTCTAGTGCTTAAGCAATATGAAAAGGGAAATCTACAATGCCGTACCATCTGCTTTGTATTCCTAATTGCTTTTAAAGAATCAAATATATAAATAGTCAGCTTTTTATATGTTGGGCTTCAAACTCATTCAAGAAACATGTTCTGCAAATCTAAGCAAGCAAGGAAAAGATGCAGCAATAATAATTCTCTCTTTCCCTCCAACTTTTGCCATCCTTGGGTCTCTGCAGTTCGTTGACCTCAACACGGGAGAACAAAACCTGCATCTCCCAGAAGTCCCACGTATTGGTCAAGCCAGCAGAGAAGTTGAGCAGTTTATCATTTACATCTTTTAATTGAACATTTTCTTTTACTCCTTGCCATCAAACACACCTTATGGCCATGAACATTTCTTGTTATTCCACCTAATGGATACACAAGAAGAGGGGAAGGGAAATTAATGTTCAAACTAACGATCTCCTCCTCTGGGAAGTATTTGGCTTTATGGCAGATTAAGCCTATTGGGCTGCATGATGGGCATTTGCTTGGGGGGAGGATGCAGACTTTGATACAGTTTTTTCTCCTTTTTTTTTTTTTTAAGTAGCACTATTATGTATTTCACGGTCATTTCTTTGTAAAATTGCTGATTTTCATGCCATATAAAAAAACTGTTTTCAGTGCTTTAGCTGTTTGCAGTATCACTTTTACTGGGATAGGTTCTTTTGTTAGATATTTACTGTCTTGCAACCCTTTGTTGTGGTTTAACTCTGAAGGCAGCAAAACATCACAGCCACTCCCTCACTCCCTCCTTTTGGTGGCATGGGGGAGAGGATCAGGAAGAAAAAGAGTAAAATTTGCAGGTTGAGGTAAAGATGGTTTAATAAGACAGAAAAGGAAGAGGGGAAAATACACAAAGCAAGTGATGCCAAGACTGTTTTGGAGCAGGGGCCCCTGACCAGCTTTCCCTCCAGTCTTCCTCCAGTTTATCCACTGTCCCTGTTATCCCAGGGCATGGAATATCCCTCTGGCCAGGTCAGCTGTCCTGGCCATGCTCCCTCACAGCTCCTTGTGCAGCTCCTCACTGCCAGAGCATGGGGAACTCATCAGTCCTTGACTGAAGGAAAGCACTGCTCAGCCACAACCAAAACATCCCTGTGCTATCAATTCTCATCCTAAATCCAAACCACAGCACTGCACCAGCTACCGGGATGAAAATTAACTCTGTCCTGGACAAACCCTTTCTTTTTCTAAACCTGGAATTTTTTTCAAACTCTTTTTCTTCCCAAAGTTAGAAATTCTAGTGTAACCAAATTGTTTTGTTCACTGTCTCATTGTGGGGTTCAGCTCTCATTACTGGGATGTTAATCCTGGAGGAATCCTGCAGTGGACACGAGAAGGAGAGAGAAGATGCAGAAGGGTGGCTAGTGTGGATTGTCACAACTCTGCAGCTTCTGAAGCCCACGATGACAATTTGCACAGGACAGGAGAGTGCCCTAAGAATGGCCGGCTCTGACAAATTGAGAAACTGGGCCAGATCTCCAGCTCGTGTCAGTTGTAGTAGCTCTGCTGAAATCCATGGAGCTGTGCCAGGCTGCACCAGCTGGGAGTCTGGCAATCGCTGGGTAAAATTAAACAAGTTAATGCACTTGACTGCTGCAGTTAAGGGGTCCTGAACCTCTGCTGCTTTGCCTCTTGAGGAGCTGCTCACACAACTCTGTCCCCTCACACCCCACTCACACGGCGTGTAAATATGTATGGGGGGCACGGTGGGACAGAGCCTGCCCTTAAAAACACACCTCAGAACCATGTTTGTGGATCACTCTTCTTTGAAATTCCATTCTTCTGGTTCCTGTGTTTGTTAAATGGCTCTGCTTAGCCTGGCACTTGGAAAGGAAAGTCTGCCACTTATGGCTTTATGCTTATCCTTTCCCAGTGCACATGCACATGCTCATTTGAATCTCTCTGAGTGCACATTAGTAATGTGGGATTTTATTATTATCAGAGTTTATTATAATTAGGACTCCTAGTTTTCTGCAATTCAGCAGGGAAAGAAGCAGAGCTTAAATTTTAGTTTTAAAATTCAGGCTTCCTCCCAAAAGTGAGGCACCAAGCAAAGAAACAACACTGGAATAGGCTTTCAAATGGCCTTTCTGGTAAATCTCACGTTTATAGTGAACAACGTAATTTGGAAGCTTTTAGAGAGCTCTCCATATTCCTGGTCTGATTTTCAGATAATGGTCACCTTTCGTTTTAATCCGCCAGCATAAACAGTGATAGTGAGAACCACTGAGCATGTAACATCATCCATGTGTTCTTCTGGTGCTGGGGGACAAGTAACAGAGAGTGGAAGGATGGGTTTTCCTTGGTGACACCCAGTGCAGGGCACACTGTGACAATAAAGGACTTGGTTTGGCAGCTTGCAGTGGCCAGAGGCTCTGATGCTGTGTGGAGGGGAAAGTATTGCTGTCATCTCAGAGCCCTTCATCTTGTGGTGCTATTCCGAGTGCATCCAGCATCACTGCACCTTCCCTAAGGTAAAGGAAGCCTCAAATGGAGACACAGCAGGGCAGAACAAGCAAAGGTGTCTTTCCTCCTGAGGATGGACATAGGAAGGTTTTTTCTACTCACAGACACCAAATATAATTATTATGACCTACTCTTGTTCAAGTTCCCTCTTGGAAATCATCACCTGAGCCAGTGATGATCTGTCTACATGTAGTGTTTAACTTCTCCAGAGTGTAAATGTTATACCTCTTCTGCAGTACTTTCAGAGGGCTTTCCTGGTGCCATTAGCATTTTAACATTATTATTAACAACTGGATTACTCACTCTGTTCCTTCGGATGGCCAGGAAAATGAAAGTGAAATGTCAGATGCAATTAGGAGAGATGTCACCTCTTGTGTTCCCTGGACTCCTTTGTTTGTTGCCTTCCCATAGGACCCCCACTGGGAGTAAAACCTGCAGTAGTCCTCAATGAAGTTGTCATAGATGAAGCTTATGCTGCAAGCACAGCTCTGGTGTGGTCTAGATGAGTTTAAAGATCATGGAAAGCACCTAATATTTCATCCAAAATGTGAGAAGAAAAAAATTAACTCCATAGTTTTACTGGATAAGGAAAAAACAATTCTGTGCTTCCAATAGCCTTCAGCTATAGCTCCAGGTACTCTGATGTTAAATAATTTAGTCTGAACTTGCCAGCAGTGGGGATTATTACTGTTGCAGAGGCAACATTTGATGGACAATGTTGGAGGTGGAAGTTTGTTGGTTCTTCAAGCTGCTCTTGCCCGGACAAATGGAATTTGCTCTCCAGATCGAGGTGGCAGCTTTGCACTTGGATGACACGAGTTCTCACCCCTCAGCCAAAGCACAGGCATCCAGTGTATAGCCTGGAATGTCAGATTAGTGCCTGAAAGCTCTGCCAGAACCCCGCAAGTCAGGATAGCTTAAACCATGTTGTAACTACGTGGCTTTGTAACCTCCCGGGGTGAGGATACGGAGTTTGGTATGGAGATGGATCCATCTCCTTGCACCTGAATGTCATATTCTCCTCAGAGCAAATGGATAGGCTTTTGTGTGGAAACTGTCATAAATGCAGTAAAAACTCAGATTTTTGGCAAGCAGAAGCTGTTTAAGAACCAAATGAAACTGCTGTAAAACAATAATTTGAAGGAGTAAACCAGCGCTAACCTGCATGGCAAGTTTCAGCCTATGCACTGGGAAATGGCAAAGACATTAAACTACCCCAAGATAAGGGTTATAATAGGAACTCCAGTGACCCTCCAGTACAGTGGGGCTTCCATGCTGCTATAATTAGAGTTATTGCAATGAAGTCAGGCATATAAATGTTAACATTCTGCTCATTAAAATAGTTCTTTTCTGAGAATTAAGGATTCTGCATTTTACATTCATAAAGTGAATAATATAAACTTAACTTGAGGTTGCTTTGATTATGTGTTGGAAAGAGTTAAAAATCTCTATGTAGATCGCTGTAGTTTTATTATGTAAGATGACCTTAGGAACTGTCATCCCCCTTGAATTTATACAAAGAATTCAAAGTAAAGGTTTTCTAGGTTACACTTCTTTTTTTCAACCCTTTGTCCTGTCAGCTCAGTCCTAGATATCTTCATCTGCCGACATGCCCAGATGTGCAATGAATGTTGATTTGAGCTGGCCCCTCAACCCCTCCCTGCTGGTGTCATTAAAACCAGGGAGGTAGCTGCTCCCCTGGCATCTTTGGCAAGGCTTGGCTTTACACTGCGGACTAAATTATTGATGAAGAGCACTTCTGTCGCAGTGTGTTTTACCCACCTTTAAATGAAACAGTGCGGATAGAGCTGTCATTGCCTCCTCACTCCCTGCAACTTCTACATGACATTTATGATGTGGTTCAGATTGCACTGAAGCAATTAATTTCCAGTAGAGCCTGCACTCAGAATGAAGTTCCCTGACAATTACGAAGGGCTGGATTTTCAGGGAGCACACCACACAGTCATTGATACGATATACAAAAGAAAACATCACAATACGCTGCAAAGGTTTGGTGGTCTTTTTTTTTCCCCCCTGAATCTGATGCTTAGTGCCTGAACACCCTTTTCACACCAATAACTTTCCTTAACAACGTGAATGAAACCTGGTGTTCAGCCCCATGTTGGGGCCTGATCCTGCTATGTGCTGAGTGCCTCCAGATCCCGCAGCAATCAGTAGGACCCAAGTTTTGCCATCTGTTAAGAAAAGCCTTACCAAAATGCCTGTCATTTTTGGTGAGAGACAGCCAATATCTTCACATCAGACATCTGCCTGCACCTGGAAGCAAAGCCTGTTTTTAATTCTGCATTCAGCCGTTCAAGTGGTGCTGGTGCTGTAGGAGCTGCTCTTTTATATCTCTTCTAGTTGCTCTCTGAACACAAGGATGGTTTTTTCTGGGAAGATGGTGTGCTCCTTGCCTAGGGTTTGTGTAGGATAAAGAACAGAATAAGTTTTGTTCGTATAGGTTGTTTTCCTCATACCCAAAAGTCTTCTTGAGACCTTGACAGTGAATTTTTCATGTGAACCATCTCCCAGTTTGCCCAATGGCCCAATGATGAGGGTTTTGTTCAGCTTTGGGATTTACAACCTGTTTTATTGCAGAAGGGAACGATGACCTGGGCATGGGACTAGGCCTGTTTCGTCTCTTGTCATGGAGCCACCAACCTTCAGAGTGGCTCCCAGGACTGGACAGAAGTAGCCATGGGTTTGTATTTCAGTTGAAGCACAGCCAGCTCTGATGACAGCGCTGTCAAACTAACACGGGGTGAGAATTTGCACTGGCACCTCTGCATCAGGGTGATGGGCACTTTAGGAATGCACAGACAAAAATACAGACAGGATATTGATGGGTAAACTAATGTGTGGACTTGTACTTACAAGCTCAGGCTCAGAGGTGAATATTCTGACAACTGAAACGTTTTGACACAAGTTCTTATTAAGAAAATGTGTGAACCAGTTTGGATGAATCGAAAGTGTCTTTATCCAGACCAGGAAACAATCTGCTGGAGATTTGGAAAGAGCTGGCCTTTCCTACAGCACCTCATGGGGTTGCAATAGCAGAAGGTGACCCTATGAAACGTGGCCCAACGTGTTTCGGCCCAGGGGATACTGTGGTGTGAGCACTGAGTTCAGAAGTGCATAGATTTAGGAACCTCACTTTAATATAGCCTTTAAAATTCTCACTGTGCCGCAGTTGCCTGGGATTTTTTTCCTAATGCATGATATTTGAATTTCCTTCAAGAAAGAGACACTGTAAATAAATCAAGTGAAGGGATTTTTTTTCCCCCATGACATAATTCAAAAAACCATCTCAAAAAACACTCAATGCCTCTGCCGCCCCAATCTGATTTAGGGTTCAGAGTGACAGAGCATCTGGAATATTTCAAAGGGAAAGACTAATCCCTTCTCCCAACAGAGAAGCTCTTCCCCAGTAGTTTGGTCTCAGTTTTGTGGTGAGCTATATGTGTTGGTAAACAGCACTCAGAATTGTTGGTGTGGCTGCATTACTGCAAGCTGCCTTCAAAAGTCTCTTTAGTATCTACCAGGGGTCAGGGGTCTGAGGAACTACTGTTGAAATTGTTGGAGCCAGAATAAGATCCTATAAAAACTGAGTAAGGAATCTGGCATGTTCCTCATACTTGAATGAAAGCTCACTTTTAATGATCTCACCGTCGTTTTGTAGTTGAGGTTAAGCACAAAGTCTTGTGGGATGCATTGCAGGATTATGTCAGAGAATGAGGGATACTTATACAGGAATTTTAGGACAGCAAGCACCCTTTAAGGAGCATTTCAAAACTCCTGTAGATATTTATGGTCTCTTTGAGAGAGCCCTGGTCTTAGTACTTGTCCTTTAAAACACTCTGGGGATGAAATGTTTCAAAGAAGCCTTGATTACTTTAGTCCCTCTCCTTTTTTTCCCCCGCTCTGTTTTTTTAATGTATTTTTTTTTTAATAAACCAGGAATTTATTATCATGCTTACTTCTACAAAGTAGTGTTGTAGTGCTATAAGCCTGATACACATTTTCCATGTAAAATCAACCTGTCAATCAACATTTTAAAAACTCCAGTGTCTCTACTTAACAATGTAAATAAAGCTGCTTTATTTACAGAGGCTTAGGAACTATGAGGGATAAGGTATAGAAGGAAGGAATCACCGAGTGTGTGAAGAAATAGCATAATGGCTCCAGATTTTTTAATGGAACGGGTTAAATCTCTTTTTGAGGGAAAGTTAATATATTTAAATACACGTGGGCAAATTCCCTTGTCTCCTGGAGAGTTAGGACATGACTCTGTGCTCTGTAGCAGCACTTTTCTGCTGGTGCTGCAAATGTGCTTTGTACCCATGTTAAAGGATGCTGCTCCAAAGCAGAGAATTAGACCTTGGCATGTAAAATAGGGAGGTGATGCAAAGCAATTTGAGTAGGAAATCCTGGGACATTAGTGATGCTCCAAGTGCAAATTTTAATATGGATTTAACTGCAGAGCTGCTACTGAGACCTCGGTAATTTTATTTTAAGGTTAATTTGGAAGCCTCGTTCGAGGTTTTGGCTGCCTAACAGCCACTGTCATTAGTGAGAGTTGCATGGTTGAGTTCCTGCCCTGGAAATCTTGCTCTCTCCAGTTGTTTATGTACATAGAAATAAATGAGCAAATAGACCATTCTTTGAGGAGACAATTTGGTGTATAATAACACATTAATGTTTTAATCCAGTCATCTGTACTCCCACAAGGCAGGCAAAGGAGCTTCAGATCTGAGTTCTGAACCTTTTCTTAATGACAGATTTCTTTGGTCAGAAGCAAGTCAAGCTCTCCCTTTGTCATCCTGGCTTATTTTTCAGTCTTGCTGTCTTTCCACAAGACAGCAGTGAGAGATTGCTATGAAACTAATTAATGTCTGACAGACAGATCGAACCAAATATCCAAAGGATTCAGACTATAGTTCATTCCCCTTTACAAAGCAGAATACCACGAGGCAAGAAACATATAGATGACATTATTATACTAACAAATAGCTGAGGGAATTTTCTTGCTCATTTTATCCAAATTAGACAATTTAAGACAATTATGGTTAAAATCCCCTCCCAGACTGCAGCTCAGCTACCTTGATGTGTTAGTGGCTGTAAAGAGATACATATGAAATATTACCTGAGAGGGTAGCTGTGTGCTTTAGTGGACCTCTATTGTCTCTCAGACTGCGACCACAAGGGAGAAATAAGGGTCATGTGTCATATATGCATAGCCAAAGTATAGAAGATTTATGACTTGGTGAATATGTAGATACGCTGGTGTTCTTGACCAAGCTGTGGAAGCTGTCCTTGAGTGTGTCTGAGGTTTTGCTGTTAAAAAAAAAAAAAAAAAGACTTCAAAGCAAGAAAGAGACAAACAATTACACACACGGAATCTTGGAACACTTGGGCAGTGTTCTCTGCAATCGCAAAAATAATGACTGCTCATCCTGGTCTCTTGGGGGGGAAATTTCCATATTTTTGCTTTCGAGGCACTTTCAAAGCCATTTACTGCCATAATTCATACACCGCTGGATTAAGAACCGTATGCCTCTTAAAATCAGCAAGAGGCTATGTAGAGGATTTGCTGATTTAAGGAAAAGGCAAAAATAAAAATAAAATAGGCAGATTGAGACCTACTTTTACTTCAAAGGATATAATCACACCAGTTTGGCAGTCCACTCATTAAGAAATAGTTCCTGATTAATTGGATTGTGTGACAACAAAAAATATCAAACTGCAGTGTGTAGACCACTGCATTTGATTTTATCCTTACCGCAGTGCCTGTTGGTCACCGGTTACCTGTAATTGTTGGCAGTTCATCCAACCCAACCTGTATCCAGGGGATTAAGCATTGCTGGTGGATCAGGAGGGGAACATTTCACCTACAAAACAGAAATCAGGGAAGGTCCTGTGGCACCAGCTCTGAGGGATCACAGCTTGCTACATTAGATCACAGCACGATGCAAACTCACTGCACTTCACAGAAGAACACGCATGGATTTCCCTGCTCTGAAGCAAAATACCTCCAAATTCTACAATTCCTAATCTTTTCTGCAATGGGAGATGGAAAGAAAATCTATTTTCTCTTCATCATCTTGATGGCTTTTTCTATTTACAACCAACTTGCCCAATGATAACACAATTCCCCATGGACAATATGACATTAAAACAAAATCTGCATCAATGCTGAGAACATGGGTACAGAGACAGTATTTGTGTCTTCTTGGCTAAATTGTAGTTAATGACTTTTCCTAAACTTACTGATTTTTCTGTAGCATGTTTTTTTGAGGGAGTTTGTTTGCAATACCCCAGCACTCTTAAAGACTGGTTTGCTCCTGCTTAACTGAAAGGCCTCTTGCATCCAAATAGAATCTAATGTTTGACATATTTTCTCCTGGACAAGATCAGGAGGGCTGCATACAGAGAATTTTAAAGTCACGTTCTTCTTCCCTTTGTAGTGATATTCCTTGTTGCAGCCGTGAGGCCTGGTAGGCCTCTCTGGCGGTCAGTCGCCTAAGGGCAGAAATGCCTAGTCATGGTGACTAGGCCAAAATAACCCTTCTCCCGTGCTCAGACCCTCTCTTATCTCTCTGTAAGACAAGAGGTCACTTTCTACCCCTACTCGTACTATTGGACCACTTCTCAAAACCTCGGTATCCTATAAAAACCCCACTTTTCCCCCAGCTCAGCAGAAGAGCTGTCCCTGAAACCCTTCACGGAGGATGCTAATAAAAGATCTTCTGTGGAATTTCTTACAGTGCTTCTCCTCTCTCTCCCTGCGTCTGCCAAGGCACCTTAGCAAGCTTATGAGCTGAGAATCACTACAAAAGAGCTGATCACTGCTAAGAGCTGAATATCACTATAACTAAGCTTGCTAAGTGTTGCCTGTGCCCTGGGAGCTTTGCCAGAGTTGCTTGGGCAGGGGGGTACGTAGGTGCACCCCTATCCAAGAACAATCAAAGCAGCTGAGACCGACTGAAGTTACTGGGAGAAAAACAAAACAGATACAGTATTTGTGTCTTCTTGGCTAAATTGTAGTTAATGACTTTTCCTAAAATTATTACTGATTTTTCTGTAGCATGTTTTTTTGAGGTAGTTTGTTTGCAATACCCCAGCATTCTTAAAGACGGGTTTGCTCCTGCTTAACTGAAAGGCATCTTGCATCCAAATAGAATCTAATATTTGACACATCTTTTCCTGGACAAGATCAGGAGGGCTGCATACAGAGAAGTTTAAAGTCACGTTCTTCTTCCCTTTGTAGTGATATTCCTGTCTGTGGTAAGAACAAGGGAAATATGAGAACATGATGGGATTCACGCTAATGCTGGTTGTGTCACTCCAGTAAGGACCCTCTTCAGTCCACTGTTGGTTTCTGAGAGAACACAGTAACTTGTTTAACTGAATATTTCGTAGAGAAAACCTTGTTTATGTCCCTCTTTGTGCTGTGGCACCTCTTTGGTTGTAGTGCCTGGATAGCAGCTCTTGGGGACCATCTGCAAGGAGCTGCATTGATTTCCCATTTCTCAGAAGGCCCCACATGGAGCCTTTCATCTTGTTTGGGGCAATGCAGTTTGGAAAAGATTTGAAGCAGTAGGACACAGTTTAGAGAACAGGGAGGATAAATCAGAAGCCCAGAAAGTGTGGCCCACAAAGATTAAAGGAAATGGGTTACTGAGCCTGAGGCACTGATGTCTGGGAGCAAGACTGTTCTTTTCAGATAGATAAATCTCCCTGTCTTTGCTGGACAAAGCAATGGACTGAAAGTAGCAAGAGCCAGGCTGGATTTTAAAAAAGCCTTCCTGGTCAGGGAGGTCATATCAGCACTGGAGGAGGTGGCTGGAGTGTCTTTTACTGTGTCCTGCCTGGAAGCAGGTAGAGGAACATCTGGCAGAAAGAATATAATTTGCTTTCAAAGGAAAAATGACCTTTAAATCTCAGGGTCTTTTCCCACAATGTGATTCTGGATCTCTCCATGCAGGTCCTGAAACTGCTGTTGTTACAGTATATTACAGCATTCCTGCTAAGAGATCACATAAGTGAAGAATTTCCTACTTCCTACTTCCCTTTCTTTTCCTGGAAAGATGCTATCCATAGGTGGAAAACCTCAAAATAAAATTGGTTTGAGTAAAGGCTATTTGCTTTCTGAAATTTTTGTAGGGGCCAACAGGTTCAAAAGCATCTAAAAAAGAGATTTTTACTCATTTTTCATCATTCATTTCTTTTTTGAGGTCTTAAAAGCTTAAAAGAAACCTGGCCTTAAACTCCATGCTTCCCATCCCCCTGGCAGAAGGATAGGACAGCTGAGGATATTGACTGAGCAAGCCCCCAAACACAAGCCTCGGAATTCACTTTTTGCTCCTTTTTGAAAGAGAAAACAATCACGTCTGCAATAACGTAAATTTTGCTTTCATTATGGCTGTACTCCCGTGAGCTAATTACATTTCAGACACAAAGCCTGTCAACTTTCCTGCTCTGTGGTGATAAAGGAACCTGCTGGGTAAAATAGCCACCACTCATGTGTTATTTCAGGAAATATCTAGCCAACTGTGGGAGAGAGGCCTTGTTTTTGTGTTGAAGTAAAGACACAAAACAGGAAAACTCCAGTAGTTACAGTAAATGCAAGTGGCCATAAAGATCAATATGATTGGACAACACAGTTTAAAATTAATCACAGTCACAAAACCTGTCTGGTTTTGCCTTGCATGTTCTTTTTTCACATTTATTGAGAATACCAACTGAAATTGAGACCCTTTCCTCTGGGATCTAAGGCTGTATGTTTTCCTTTGCAGCCAGGGTGGGCTGGAGCTGTTCCAGTGCTGTGCAGGAGTGGCTTAATTTCCTCCCAGCTGATGTCCTAGAGGTTATCACCCTAACCAGCTTAAACAGCTGTCCAAGGAGAAAAAGAACATTCCATCAGTCCTTCTGCAATTCAGTGCTCATGCAGCCACTCAGTTTTGAGATCTGTTTTAACTAAGCCATCCAACATCTTTTCCTCTCCTTTTTTTTCCAGCTAAGCAAATAAGAGCACTCCCAGATTTGCCAGCTGAAATGGGAAGGTGACATGGAGCAGAGGGGTGATGAACAGCCCAACAAACCAGGGGTGAAGGCAGCATCTTTCCCTGCAAGGCCCTTCCCATAATAGGCTTCTGGGAGGAACATAGAAGCGCTTCCAGAGGTAGGTTTAGAGGCCCAGCTGACAGGTGCTGCCTTGTTTAGCTGCTGTGCCTTGATTGCATTTGATTTTGTGCCCATAACCTGAGCAGATTCCAGAAAGGAGGCACATTCTGCTTATGGCAAGTTCCTCGTGCGACACATCAGGGGTTTGGGGTGGAGCTTGGCCTCGCTGCAGCACTTGGGGTGAGGAGGGAACTCCAGAGAGTGTGAAGGAGGTTTTAAGGGGAGCCGGCACTTTCCTGAGTTGTGACAGGACAGGACATTCTGTTCTTTTGGTTGCTGTTGGTGTTGAGCTGTAATTTGGAGGAGGTGCCCATCCCAAGGTGTTGTAGCTTCGGTCTAACTCCACACCTGGCCAGGGGCTGGGGAGACAGGGGTTGTCTGAAATGGAGACACAGGCTGGGAGGTGGGAGCAGGTGGGAGGAGGGGGCGATGAATTCTTGTTTAGCTGCCCCCAGTGGGTGAACAGCAGATGCTTAGGAAGATGCCCTTTCCATCAAGAAGTTGATGTGTCACCCTTTCTGAACAGCTGTGACCCTACAAGTTACTAAACATCACGTCTTTCTCATTCAGTTTAGCAGCACTGAGGGTGATACAAGATCAGGGATCCTCTCTGATTATTTAACTTAAACCCTTGTTGGTAGTTTCAAACCTTCTCCAGATTTTATTACGCTGTTCACAACCTCATGTCCATCAGCTTCAGCTTCATGAAATCCTCAAAGCCTGTGCACAACCACTGTCCCCCATAAGATCTCAGAGCCACATGGAAATACTGGTTTCCTGCAAGGCTTTTTCCACAGGCAATGGTCACCCTCAAAGCTCTCCACAGCATCCTCCTGGGTACTTGTCGAAAATATCCCCCGGAAGGTCATAGTTCATGTTTTTTAGGACATCTCTGCTTTTCTGATTAACATGCCAATGCCTTCTTCAGTGGAACAACATCCCTTCATCCTGGGGAGAATCTTCCCCAAAGGACTGAGGAGGTAGGGCTGTAAAATAAGTTTTATTCTGCTTCTAAATAGTACAAATGCTCCCTTTATTTATGAAATTAGTCTAAAAGCTTAGGTCAATATGCAAGTATCCTGTTAAATAGAGCTTGGTTTAACACTTTTTTCATTAAATAGTTGCTTTGAACATACTTGGTATTTTGAGAGACAGTGGGGAGGACATAGTGGCCTAAAACTGCCCTAATAGTGCAAAGTAATTTTTTCCATACATTTTCATGAGTATTTTTGATTATGCATTGCACACGTTCTAAATACATAATTACATGCTGTCTTGACCGATTGAGTAAATAATACATTAAAAAATAAAAAAAAAGTATGAATATTTAACAAATTAAGTGCAATGGCTTCAATGTGGGGAACATAACATAGGTTTAAAAAACCTGCCTAATTATGCACTTAACTAAGACATGAAGACAGTTCCTCTAGACCCACTCTGGCCTGTCAAGTAAATAATATGCGTTTTACAAAACCAACTAATTATGGATTTACCCACAGGACTGTAAAAGATCTGAAGATGCAGGTAGGTAATATGCACTTTATAGCTAGCCAGGCATGGGGAATTTAATTTAATTAAAAATCTGGTAGGTAAAAAAAGAAGGTAAATAATGCCAATAATCTCTCCAAAGCCAGGACATTCAACTTAAGTTACCTCCTGCAGCATCTTGATAAAGTCAATACACCAGTGCAAAATGGCCAAGAGTGGGATTCATGTGGGTGCAACTATTTTTATTGAAGGAGATCTTACTGCTTTCGTAAAGTTCTCTATGATTCAAAGTGTCTCTTCTGGCACTGGGGATGCCAGCTCAGGGCTCCTCTTTGGGATCACACTGTGGGATCAGGGGTATAGCAACATCTGCCTTTGCTCACACTTTTCCATTTTTCGCAGAGATTTTTATACAAGATTGACTACAGGCCTCAGAGAATGGAAAAGTGGGTTCATGCTTTTATTAATATATATTTCTCAGGGTGCTGGAGGAATTTCTTTATCTGTTTAGAGGGATACAAAGATGCCTTGTTTTAAGCTGAACCACTAAAAAAGAAACACTCATACTTGAACGCTGCATCATGTGCCTCTTTTGGAAATAGGTAATAGAGAAAAGAGGGCAAAAGGTGCCATCGAGACTTTTAAAGAGTTTTGAAGGAGAAAAACATTCTGAGCTTAATCCTGCCAAGTCCCAAGAACATTGTATGCACCTGTGTCACTAGTCCTCTCTACACGACTGCACAAAAACTGGTGCCCAAGGAAGACTGACGTTTAAGCAGGCTCCCTTACAAGTTATCAAACCAGGTAGAATTGCATTTAGGAGTGTTAATTAGGGTAAATGATCAGTGCAAGTGTTTGTATGTGCATACACACACACTTACAAGTACTAAGCCAGGGATTTCTTCACTGAAGGCTTTACCAGGTGAGGCTGAAAGGCTGCAGCCAGCACATTTCCTTAGGAAACCGTCCCTCAGCAAAAAAGCACTAAAGGGTTAATGGTGACCCATCCTTACTGTTTTTCAAACAGTACACAAAGCAATTTTTGCTTGTTTGTTTAGTATTCCTCTTGTTTTCCTAACATCTGAAAAACAATGTTGGGACAGCTAAAATACCCTGGTCCCCCCTCAGATTGCTGGGTGATACACAAATACATTGTCTGAGATTCTGCCCCCCCCCCCCCCCCCAGTTTTAAACACCAAAGTTGCTTTCTGAATATAAATTCCTGCCAGCTATTGAGATCACAAGTATGAAATCTGAAACTGCTGGTTCTATGATGATAAAGGGACATGCTCTTTAAAGGAACCCAGTTTTGCTGCGAGCAATGAACATGGGATGTGGAAAGAGACCTAGATTTGAAGTAGAGTTTGAAATGCTGCAGGGATTCCATTACATCCTTCTAACACTCTTCTCCCTTGGTCAGATAGAGGCTTTTTTTCGTTGTTTATGTGTTTACTTTGAGAATGACAGATTGGAAAACTTCTATTAACCCTTCTCTCCTTGGCTCCCTTTCTTTCCCCACCTTTCCCCAGCATCCACTGCCCAGCACTTATGGAATACAGCGGTTCTGTTTGGGTTCTGATCTATTGTTTAGCCACAAACCCATCTTCTCCAGCTTTTTCTCTTTCCTATAAAATACACTATTCTTTTTAAAATGCTAAGTGGATTTGTGGTATTTGATTACCTGCTGAAACCAGATCAGAAATTTATTGTTAGGAAATCAAATTTTGTGCATGGAGAGACTGGAGCACAGTCAAATTAACAACCTGGTTTGTATTTGAACTATGTTATAGTCTCACCATTCTGCTTATGTTTCCTACAAAAAAACCCTCAAAAAAAAACCTTTAAAAAAAAAAGCCCAAACCCACAATTACTGTTTATTGCTTAGAAATAGCTGCTTTTGCTTCAGATACTTGAGAAAGCAGAGGAATGAAATCAACTCGTGGCAAGCTGTGAGGGTTTCAGGACCAAACACTGCAAATAAAACTCACCTGGAGCTTTTGAGGAGCGAAAGATCAAGACTGCAGTGAGCAATTTCTTGCCAGCAATTGCCTTGACCATTGGGTCAGCATTGGAAAAATAATATGATAATCTTTACATTAACTTCAGTAGTTTCCTTTGTGCCAATTGCTCCTATTGTGGCTGTGCTCAGCTAAGCTGGCATGACGGGAGCTCTGCTACTGGACTGCTTCAGAGGAGACTTGCTTGAGTTCTCAAGCAAGGTGAATAGGACTTGAAGAATCTGACAAAAAAGTTTTATCTGAGCTGTTCTCTTAATTAAATTAGTCCCGTTCCAATAGCCAGCCGAATAGTGATGTCAAGGAGGAGACAGCCACCCTATGAAACCTTTCCTGTAAAACTTACTGTATTTTTAGATTTCTTGGATTCTTTCAGTGCCATCTGTAGCTCACACATCACATTCTTCACCATGCCATTACCTTCCAGAAGTAGATGAAAAATCAGAAATTATTTTATCTAGGACAGAAAATGAATAGGCTGAGAAAACTCCTTTGTGAAGGGAGAAATCAAGCCATGGTACAACATTAGGGAACACAGAATTCATTAATTTAGATATTCTTTTAATATTCACGGTTTAGTAGCAGCATGTCAGGATCACAGAGCAGCCAGTGCTGATGTTATTACTGCCTTTAAAAATTTTAGCTTCAGCTCCAGGCAGTTTAAGAAACATTTTTGGTTCTTTGCTTCTCTGATGACCAAATCTTGCTCCCTCTGCCTGTTGGGAAGCCCTTCAAGGATTGGTACCTTTTCCTCTTTAAGACCCACAGGATTGTCCCTGAGACCCTTAGGGTATGTGTGAGGAGGTTTCATAGGTCTGAGCAAAGAAATCATGGGGTTTTTTTTCCCCCCTTAGCTTTCCTCCAGTAATTCCGAGGGCATTGGAATAAAATTTGTGTGGAATTGCCGTGCAGCAGAGGGGAGAGCAGTGCGCGGGGCTGGCGCGGCTGTTCCATAGAGTGTGAGTGCCCTCTGCTGCACAGCCCGCTGAGCTCCTGGGCTGCGCCTCTCCGCAGAGCTACAGCTGCAAAAAAAGCTGGCTCCCTTCTCAGGCACAGTGATGCATGCACCAGAACTTTCGGGGGAACGGGCCACATGCCAAACTCAGAGTCAGTGGTGCCGTCAGGCAGTGGAATTTACTGCATGGACACCTACTGTAAATATCAGAATATTTAATGAACATTTACAGTGGTAATTTCCAGAGCTGTTGTAACAACCTGGCTGAATAAATCCAGTATCTATATGGGAATAAAATGAAATGCTTTGAAGTACTTTAAAGTAAATTTTAATATATTCCCTTAGTGCTCAGGTCATTCGTGGTCATAGTTCCTAACTCGTTTATTCAGAACAGAATTTAAAGAAAAAAAAATCTAAGTTCTTCAGGTGGCACTTCTATAAAATCTAGCAAATCAATTTTAAATAAAGTATTTTAGCTATTAAGTATTCATATTATTTTGTGCTTCTCCATATAACTTATACTGACAACAGCTTTTATGGAATACTAATATTCTCTCACACACATTGCATATCTAAAGCTACTAATTACAAATCACATTTTACACAGGCTTTGAAAAGGAGGCTCCAATACTTTGTAGAATATTCTTTTAAATAGCCTAGTACAATATTAAATAATCATTAGACAAAGATTATTATAAAATCAGGCTGCCAAATTACTGACTTTGTGTTTTCTGCAGCTCTAATCTTTTATTTCTTCCTCAAGCAAACCTCCCACTGATTTGGAAAATGCAAGATTTAGCTCTATGGTAGAAAAGTGGAACATCCCTAAGATGTAGCTGGGGATGGTATTTCAGTATTATCCAAAAATTGGGTGCAGATTGTATTTTGGGAACCTGCAACTGGGAGACTTTGCAAAGTGGTCCAATGGCATCAATAGGATGTGAAGTGCTTTCAGCTACACTTGGAATGTCAGCTGGAACAGCTTTGAAGTGCATTCCAGTTTTCCAATAAACAGCATTTTGGAGTCTGCTGTAAAGGACAGCTCTTTACCTCTGGGGCTGCCGCTTCCATGGGATCCATGGAAAAGTGCAGCCTATGTTCCACTGCACTGAACGAAAGCTGCTCATGCAGTGTCTCACAGTGACATCTTTTGAGTCATTCAAAATACCTCTACTTTTTCATTGTCCCAAGTTCAGCATTATTCTGGACATAGAATAATGAGCCCTAAGCAATTTGAAACATCACCATGAAATTAATGTAGTGGAAAATCAATTTAATTGTAATGTAACTCCATGGAAGTTAGCTTGAACGTGTTGCAGAATGAGTAGTGCAGGTGGCACAATCCATCTGTGCCTCCTGACACCTCAGTCCAAACACTTGTTTTTTTGCTGGCTCAGATCTGTATTTTCTCGTGCTGCCCACAGTGATGTAAATCTGAACTAATTTAGGAGTGGCCACACAAGAAATGTGTATTGCAAAGCTCTGCAAATCAGCACTGCAGAGCCTTGACAAAGCCGTGGGTGGTAAATTCCCACACAGATATATCTTCCCTGGATCTTCTCCTGCTCCATGCCATTGTTCTGTTGCTTCCACAAGGATTGATACTCACCTCAAATCTTGCAGATAAATCAAATTAATAACCATAAGTGGGTATGCAATTCCATAGAGAACAAGCCTGACAAAGACAGTGAAGCTATTGTAAATACAATTGTGAGGCAGCCGCTAGCCCAGGGCTTTCCTTTGACGTTCCTGCTACTGCAGTCTGACTTTGGCACAAATTCAGCCCTGGTACAGGCAGGAGCTTGAGAGCCACAGGAGATCCTGGGCTGATGAGAACTTGTCTTAGCACCGTTTGGTGCCTTCCTGGGGAGTGTCAGCAATTCCTGCCCTCAGAGCCTGCAAACAAAGGTGCCAATCTGTGGCCAAGCTGAAGACTGGGAAGAAACTTGAATGAACGGTGTTCAGTCCAGGCCTGTGCTGAGGACTGGCTGAAAACAGAAAATGCTGGGATCTTGGGTGTTGGCATTTCCATGAGCTGGCAGGTAATAAAGGCATGACAGAGGACGTTTTCACTCTCAATTCCATCCATGGTGATTTCATAATGCAAGTGAATCCTGTGTTTGGATAGCAGATACTTAGGATAGACCTCTTAATTTCATGTCTTACTCAATGAGAATTTTAAGAGCAAAACTTAAAACCAAAAGAGTTTCTTGAGTGTTGGGGTTTAGCCCTTGGTCTGAAATAGATGTCTGGATCCAGGCTCTGTTTAATAACCCTGGCCTTCTTATAAACACTGTTTGTCTTTTCTGTTTAAAAGCACCTCTACAGGTGGTCATGGGTGATCAGGGCTCCCAAGAGCCACCATAATCCTGTGCCATGAGTCCCAGAGTGACCTGGCTGTTGTTTAAACTTTTTCCCCTGCACATCTGCCATCCCTCCTCATACCTCATTTTTGGCTGGGAAGGCTGGGGAGTGGCTTTCAGGAGAGCTGCTGGCAATATGAAACAGCAGAGGTATTTTCTAACAGTGCATCTCGCTGGGTATCACACAGTTCTATAAACACTTCATGGAGGATCTCTCATGTAATGTGTCTGACACTGATTTACAAGCTGCTCTGGAACTGAGAGAGTAAAGCAAAAAAATAAAAACCAGCTTAAGCTGAGCCTCCAAATGAGAAATAGTTACCAACTTTGTTGCCTTTTTGATGCTTCACTCATAAAACTAAGGAGGTGGCAGACTACTGGTGGTGTTTTCCTTAAAGCTAGAGTTTTCTTTTTATTTCCCTTTAGAAAAACGGAGTTTGAGCAGTCAGAATATATGGTCTTATAACTCTACAAAATTGTAGCTTTGCTAACTTTGTGCAAGTTGTTACAAGAAGAATTGAGGCGACTCGGAATTCTGTGCAGATACTGGAATGAAATCTGTAGTTCTGCAGGAGCAGCTACACTGCTCTGAAGAAGTTCATGTGGCACAGGGCAAGTGCTAGAATGCTTTCACAAAGTAGCATCAAGCCAGAAATGAGGTACAAATTCTGGCTCATGTGCTCTGTATCTTTCCTTTCTTCTGCACAAGCTGTAGCTTCAGTGAGTCCATCTACCTTGTTCCTCTCTGCATTTCGTCCTGGCCCAGCCCCTGGCAAAGGGCAAATCCAGAAAATTAATTTCCCAGGCTCTTCAGCAGCTGTTTCCCTCCATCAAATATTTCCAGGTTATATCCAAGTGAGATGGCCCCATCCCAACCCAGTCATTATCTCTGCTACCTTTTCCTGGATGGAATATTTTCTACTCTTTTTGACTCTTTTCCAGCACAGGGAGATTGTTTGGTGTGTTTTTCTCCATCTTGAGGTTCCTTCTGAAAATCTCAGACTGGGTTGCTCAGCAGCTCTTGCCCTTTTCTGCGGATATTGTTAATAGCTCTGATGGAGAGGATACTTCTGCAGAATTAGAAGCAATCTTGGCCACTGTGGAACGCCACAGATCAGTAAGGTTTATTTGCTCCAGTAGTCACACAGAATATTTTTGGCTGTTTTAAGCCCCCCCAGTTCTAGGCTAACAATGTAAATTTGTGAGGATAACTGTATATTAATTTCATATGCAGGTCTCTTTATTGAGAAGAAATATCAGAAATTAAACCGTACAAGTATCCAGAAGCAATTATAAAATGAGTAGATTATAGTGGTAATACTGTAAATGGAAATTCACTGAAATGTCAAAGTACTTGCCATAAAATGTAGCAATAATATGATACTAAGCACAATACAGAGAGCTTTCAAATATTAATACCTTTATTATTTTCTCTATTAATACTGATAAAGTTCAAACAATCATCACCAAGCTGATCAGGGGAATAATAATATCATTACCATCATCTGCTGGAGAGAGCTATAATGATGCTGTCATTCTGTCCCACTGGAAGATCACTTAGGAACCGAGTTGGATCCTGACATAAATCCCTGGAGGTGAATGACAGGACATTACCAGGCTCAGAGGATAATTGTAAACTCGCATGCTAATGGCTCACATTTGTGAAGATACCAATTGTAACAAAACTGGGAACAAATAGTAAATTAATTTTTCAGCTTGCTTGGCACTGTCTGCTTAGGAAAAAAGTTCTTTGTATTCCAAGGCTTAGTGAGCTTCACTTGCTATTTTTTCCATTATTTCTTTTATAGTGATCTGTACATAATTCAGCTATCATAGCTGGTTTATTTAATGACCTAACATCAGGCAGCTCCTGGAGTTTTAGCAGGATGGCTCTCCCTTTTCATGCAGAGATCCCTGCTTTGCAGAGGAGACTTTTGAGCTGCTCAGAACAAGAGAGCTCTGGCAGAGGCAGATCGGTACATACCTAGAATATCTCCTAACTTCTGTAGCCTCTACTCCAACCCAGTGGGGGGGAGATTAAAATCTGGGTATGTCAACACAGATTTTTGCCCTCACAGCCTCATTTTTTACAAGTGATGGTGTACATTTGATTGCATGGTGTTTCTGGTCATGGACTTCACAGCTACGTTTTAAAAGTTATTTTTGTGTTAGAAATTACAACAAGAAAAAAAGAAACTGCGGAAGAGCAGCCTGAGCATTTAATTATAGTGCTGAATATTAATTAATAAAAAACATCAAAAATAAGTTGCTGGCTGCTGTATAATTAGGTATCTACACCCATCAGATCAAAGTATGTAAATGAACTACATTCTAATAAGCCCCACTGTTTAGCTGAAGAATGATAATGAATTTATTTGCCTGCCTTAACTTAGCCAAAGCCACTAACTAGGTGATTTTCTTCTCTTTGTACATTTTTTTGAGTTGGTACAAAAAACAAGATAATCAATAATGGTGGATAGTCTCCTGAGTGATTCCCACTAATGCTAATGGGAGTTAATTGCTTATATTTAGAGGAGACTGTGCAGTTCTGGCACCCCAGTGAATATAAATTACACAGTGGTGGAGACTGCACAATGGGATAAATCATTCCCACCCACAGGAGGAGGAAAGTTCCTTGGGGAAAACAGCTTTATTCCTTCCACGGCATCTTGTCTTGCTGCTCAGGGGAGGGCTCTGCTGGCCAGGTGACAGTGGTCTCACTGGGTGACAGTGCTCTCACCAGGTGACAGTGCTCTCACAGGACGTGTCCTCACTGGACCTGGGGCCCGTGGGATGTGTTCTTGGTGTCCACAGCCCCTGGGAGGAGGAGCCACCATAGAAAGGGAACAGCATCTCTGCTCCCACACTTTCCCTGTCCCCGTGTTTCACTTGCATTTTATCCTCCTCTTCCCTTCCTGCACCAGCCCTGGGGCACGGATGAAAACTCTGCCACAGACTGGGCAGCAGAAAGCTCCCACATCCCTGGCACAGGGCACGGCACTTGGGGGCTTTCATTCACCCTGTTGTGTTGGCACGGCACCGAGGGGCTTGGAAGGTACAGCTGGAAGAAAATCACCAGCTCAGGGTATTCACAGCTGCTGCGGCTTCATGAGGTGGGGTGAGGAAGCCCCATGCTCAAGAAAGGCCCTGGAGAAAGTTCCAGAGATCAGTCTGGAACCTCAGAGGGGCCCCATGGTGAAATCAGCCTCTGCCTGGTGACATCCAAGGAGCTGGCTCTGCTGATTCCCTCCCTGCTGGCGGAGGCCTGGCAGTAATGAGGGGAAACAGGGTTTTTAATGTGATTAGGAGTTTGTCAGAGCCGGTTTGGAAGGGCCGTGCAGTGATGCTGGATTGTTAATTCTCCTTATTAACATTATGTAGAACTGAAATTCTGCCACTTCACTTCTCAGTCGCCGAACATCCCATTTAAATTAAATTGGCCCGACATGCCTTTATCCATTTTTAAACAAGAAACAAGACAAAACAAACAAAAGCTATCACAGTTTAGCTGAGTCTGTGAAAAGTGCTGTGTTATCTGAGCTACAAGAAAAAAGCCGAAGACTTATTTGAAGATGAAATTTTGCATATTGTTAGTCTATAATTTAGGCACTTCAGGATTTAAAAAATGGTCTGGCTGAGTTATTTACAGCAGAAGAGAGGGAGTTGTGCGTGCAGATGAGCTTCTTGTCATCATGTTTTTAAATCTGTAATGGGCATAATGGATCTGGCTCTACAATGGTAATTTGCAAAGCCCCATTGATTTCAATGAAAGTGCAGTGAGGGTGGTTAAAGGTATTGGGAGGGCTGGTGCTTCCAAATGAAGGGAGATTAAAAAGGCCAATATTAGCAAAAGGAACAAATAGGAATGAATGGCATTAGAAGGCTTAGGATCCAGAAGTCCAGGCACAGGTTAGCTGGTCACTGCAACGAAATCTCCCAGTATTTAAACAAAAGACAAAAGATTTTGTGCTTCTATTTCAGGTATTTGAGTCATAAATAATGTTTTCATTTCTTACACACTTTTAACTGCTGTTCATGACTACCCACTGCTTTGGATGTCATTCATTGCTCCTGTTATTTGTGAGGAGGGAAGGATGAGTGCTGTGAGCCCCAGGATGTGGATGACACCTGCAGAGCCCAGGGACAGCAGCAGTGCCAGAGCAGCGAGGGTGGCACTGACCCATCCTCAGTCACTCACAGCTTTGCAGACCTCAACTGCCTGAGCACAAGTTGTCTGCTCCAGCTGTCTCCTGAGGCTCCTGCTCTGGAAAGCCTTGGCAGGAATGATCCAGCTGGTTCTGAAGTTGAGGCTTGGAAGAAAGGCAGGGTAACTCTTGGATACCCCAGGAATGTAGTGCTCCAGAGGCAGTGTGTGCATTGGGGATGTTGCCACAGAGTTCTAGATTTGTCTGCCTTGAGAACCAGCCCTGGCTAGAGGAAATCCTTCAAGCTCAGTGTGAGTCAAGAGCAGGTGAAGTTAAAAGTGTTTTGAGGACTATCTTGGTTACTGGGCAAAGAGGGGTGGTGGCACAGCAGCATGAGGTGAATTCATGCCCTGCTCTTTGCTTGCTCACTTGAGGCTCGATGCTTCCCAGCTCTGCTGTTCCCCCTGTGGCACACAGAAGTGAATCTGCTTTTGAGCTTCCAGTGGTTGTGTTTAATACCAAATGTGGCTGACATGTCCCTTTTTCCTTGATCCCATCAGCTGTAAAATCTTTTCCTGGGCTTTTTCTCCTTTCATAACAGGTATAATTGTACTATGAGCACTTCCTTTTACTCAGCACGAGCTGGACCAAGAGACTCACCAGTTCCTTTCCCTTTTCAGCTTTTCTTTCTAAAAAACATTGTCCCATGAAGTTGCTTCACAAAGTCCTCTCACTGTTGCTTTCTAAATCCTCCCCCAGAGGAATGTCGTGTTCCCAGGAAGGGAGATGGGATGTTTTCCTGTGCCATCTTTGTGTCAGTATCTCAAGGCTCTTCCGAGCAAATAAATCTCTTTTTGACTGGGGGCTGAGACACTATAGAGTTGTTAATACCCTGTGTGACTGGTTACATAGAGATGTATGTAAATATGTGTGCAGGAAAGGTTTTAAACAGTTAGTGAGAGATACTACAGGAAGCCCCAAGGTAAAATTTCCTTTCACCACTTCAGTGTTGAATTGGTGGGACATTCCACTCTTTAATGATAATAATGGTCAAAACTTCTTATTTGTCTCTGCACATCAAGGTAAAGGCCTCATTTGCCAGGACTGGAAAATTAACTTAGTGGGCATTATAGACCTCTGCATGTTAGTGAGAGGATAGAAAGGTATAAGAAAAGGACATTCATTTCATTCATTTTTTTCTCTCCTGTCTTTAAACACATAAACACAGCAAAGCCTCTGGGGTGACACGTCTCTTTCATTGTGGTAAATCTCTTGACTTAAATGGGCACAACGTGTGTGAAGAACAGCCATTCAGATCAGAGATAGATTGTTAAGAAACTGATTTCTCTGTGCTTAAGCCTGGACATAAATGCAGTTTTTCAATCCAAAGTGTATTTTATTGTGAATCATGTTCTTATTCTTGAAAGTAATGTGAGCTCTTTATCTGCCATTGACAGTCTTAGTGTAGGATTTCAGTGGAGGAACATCTCAATTGCATCACTTAGATTGACATAGGTGCCAAATCCATGATCTATTCTCACATTCACACACCCCTTTCCTTTTTGCTTTGGTTTATCCAGGAAAAATGTGCCAGATCTTTAGAGATGAGGTGTAAGCTGCAGCAGATGGTCTTAACTCCAGAGTACAGGAACTGGTTCTTATTTTTGTATGTCCACACATTGTCTGTATTTCCAGCTATAGCCTGAGACATAACATTTCCTGGCTGAAAGGAAAAGAAAGAAAAGTTGCATAAGAAATTGAAAGTTAAGGTATTTCCCCAGAACTTCCTCTGGTTATTATTGTAATAATGCCAAACCCCCAGATATTTTCCTGATCTCTGGAGTTATGCTGAGTATAGTTCAACTGTGTCTCAGGTATAGCTGGGTTTAGTTTTTCTTATTTTGCAGAGAGGGTGTTTCCTTTTATTTTATTTATTTATATTGCAAACCTACAATTTAATGTAGATCAGTATTACACTGTGTTATGTGGCACTCAGGTATCTCTGTGGTTCTTCAGCTTTCTCAAAATCACACCTTTGGGGCCTGATCCAAAGCCTGACAGGTGATTTCAGGCTCTTCACCAATATCAAACAGCTTTGGATTATGACTTGTGGCTCATTCTAAGCCTCAGCAGTGTCAGAGAGCTCCTCTGTGAGACCAGGAGTGCAAATTATATTGCAGGCGGGGCCTGTCCATTTTTATTGAGTGAAAAACAGAGCAGTTAAAAATCTTAAACCTCCTTTGCATCATCTCCACGGAAAGCTGCAGCTGGAGGCTGGGCTGTGATAGCCCCAGAGGGGAGTGCAGTGTGTTCACAGCCAGCCTGGGGCTGCCTGGGTGGTTTATTCCTGTTCAGTTTGTCACAACATGTGACAAAAATGGCCTGGGAAAGTGTTTCCTTAGTGATTCAAATCTTAAGGTGCGTTAGGCAGCCTGCAGGATGAATGCAAGAGATGCCACAGCACAGAAATGTGGGAAGCTGACGGAAACCTACAGGGAGCTGGTTAAATCTACTTCACTTGAGTGGCCAGCCTAAGAGTACAAAGAGGTCAATATATCCATAATTTTTATTATAATTTTCTGTTTAAAATATGCCAAGTTCTTTGGGAAGAAAAAATTAAAAGAAAGAATTTCTTTTAAAAAAACCTTTTAAATTACAGCTTCAAAGCATTAACTTGTCTAGTAGCTTTCTGATTTCCCCAAGGATCTAAGAAATAGGCATTAGGATTCCTGGAGCAAGACAAAGACTTTTAAAATTCTAGATTTTTAATATACAAGCATTTTATATATGTTACTGCAATGGAGCAGCTAATTTTGTGTGACTGTAGCTGATTACTGGAGCCTGTACAGAAGTAGTGGTAGTTATAGGCAGAGTGTGCTGTATTTTTATCTGCAGACAAGCCTTCAGCATTTGGGAGAAACAAGCATGTTTCTATTTTATGTGTCTCTTTGGCAAAATGTTTTGCTTGTGGTGAAGCATGACTTCTCTTTCTGAATTTGGACAGTTGTAAACAATGCCCATCTTACGTGTTCAACAAGTTTATTTTCTGCTGCAAACGAATGAAGTGTTCTCCATAGTGATGACAATGAGGAGAATATTACCAATCCATTATGCAGCACTGCAGAGAATTAACTTTGGCACAGCAAGTAAATAACCCTCCCAACAGCCTTAGGAACTTTCTAGATAAGTATTATCAGTATTATAAGAATGGGATGCTGAGTTCTAATTTGCTTCCTTATTTAAGCTGGGGAAGTTGGGATATGTATGGGATTACTGTTCATAATGTCACTACAAGAAGTTTATTGTGCCCAATGACACCTGATGTGCCAAGCACATCCTGCTTCCCCTTATTCAAATTAACAGCAAATGTTAAATCAGGAGCGGTGCTGTACGTTACCATTAGGGAATATTCAGGAACATGCAAGGATCGTGTGCCTGTAGGTAAGGGGAAAGTGTTTGTTGGAAGAACTGCTGTACATTGAAGGGCTGAACTAAAGACCTCTCAGCTTGGAACAGTCAGGGATGAGACTATTAGGAAAGGGGAATATTAGTATAATCACCTGTCCTGGGGTGACAGGACATTTTCATGCTTTGTATCCCAAATCGTGTTTTTTTCTGTTCCCATGTTCTCAGTTTGTTTTGTCTATAGCTGAGCCCCTCCCCCGGCTGCTTGTTTTTGGCTTGCTTGCTGCTAGCTTTAGGCGGCTTTGCTGGCTTTGCTCTCTTGCTTTCTGCTTTTTGCTTGCTTTTTGCCATTTTTCTGCTTTTGTGTTTCCCCTTCTTTCCTTCCTCCCTTCCCTGAAGACATCGGACCTGCTTCGGGCCCTGATTCGGGAACATCAAGGGAAAACCCCCCGGAGTCTGCACCTGAGAGAAGCTTTGGCACCCTCCCCAGCAGAGACTGCTCACCCTCTCTTGGACTGGTGAAAACATTTGTTGTCATCTCGGACTGTTTTTCTTGTGTTGGGGAGTGTTTTTTCGTTGTTTCTCAATAAACAAGTTTTTTCCACTTTTCCTCTGAGGAAATTCCTCCCGAACCCGGTGGTGGGGGAGGGAGTTGTGGGGATTTTCCCCTAAATTTGTCCTAAACTAGGACATCACCTAAGTGTAGAATAAAGATGCTGCCATTGTTGGCAAGTATTTTTTTTTCTGTGTTTAGGCAGGAGAATGACCCTGTGGTCAGATCAAGAAGGGTAATGAAATACTTCCCATTTCAGCCATAATTCAGGAGAATATTAATCAGGAATTTCTGAGTGGAGAATGGCAGGATATAATGTGTATCCCTTCATTTGTTGTGGATGATCAGGCAGATGTGAGCTCTGAGAAACCACCATGGCCAAAAGGGCTAATGAAATTCTTGAACAAATGTAAAAGAAAATTGCAAGAGAATGAGAGAGGTTCTTTTACCTGGTTTTGATGCTTGTGTGACTGCTGCTGGCAAAGTCCCTGCGTGCAGCTCTCCTCTCCATAATTCAGGAGGATAATGACAACTGGAGAGTGTTGAGAGAATAATGACAAGAGTGATTAAAGCACTGAAAAGGAGAGAGATGGGGATGGCGAGGAGAGAGGCACTCGAGGAGCTTGTCCTTGTACCTACAGCCTTCCCAGCTCCTCAGAGCCCCTTCTCATCCTGTGCCCAGCACTGGAATTGCAGGAGCTGTTCCATGGCCTTGGCACTGAGGGGGGAACTCTTCCTGTTCCTGTGCTCTGAAGGTCAGAGCCATCCCTGCTTTTGGAGCTCCTCTCCGTGCTGTCGTGAGGAAGAGTAAAATGAGCCCAGCAGGGCTGGAGTTAATGGAGGTTGAATCACTCCTGTATTTTCTCCCTGGGCAGTTCAGCTGGGGAGCTGCCTCCACTGAAATAAGTACAAAACTCGAGTCCTGACACCCTGGGACACAGGGGCAGCACCTCAGCCTGGCTGAGGTGTGTTGGACTTGTGTTAATTTGGTTTGGTTTCCAGTGGGAAGATATTGTTCATTGGACACTTCTTTTCAAAAAATTTCCTTGCCAGGACATTGTTTCCAAGGCCAGTGTATCAGGCCTTTGTGTAACAGCTGAATAACTTTTATCCAAATAAGAAAAAAGAAGAAAATAATTATATCCATGTTTTTATGTGTAATTTGACTGTTGGCCTTAGTGTTTGTGGCCTTAGTACATTGTAATAGAACTTTTCAAGGTAAAATGTGTCCTTTTGAAAAGGTTTTATGAACTTGAGGCTGTATAAATTACTAATTTGAAAGGTTAAGGGCTAATAATGCTGTGAAATCTCTACAGTTATGTAGAAAATATTTACTTTATTTTTCAGGTGCAAATTAGAAGTTTGTATCTATTATTTCTCTTTGAAAATATGGAAGCATTTCAAGAATACTGATATAAGAGTCATTAATAGTCTGAAGTACTTTTTGATGCAGTTTATCTTTCCGTGACAATGGATTTGAGGCTATTTTATTACCTCCTATTTCCAGAAGTATCCTTGGAACCCATAGACTTCAATACTGTGTGTAAAGAAATGTAACATTAATTATGTTATGAAAAAGATACTGGTTCTTCTCAAGCATTTTAAAGGACTTTTTTATTAAATAAGTTACAAGCTACAAAATACTCTGAGAAAGAAAATAAAAGACATTATTGTTGGTTCAGTGGCTGGTGACAGCAATTGAGAATCTGGGGAAATGGATTTGCACAAAACTGTGATTTCTTAACTGCTGTTCCAATAATATGGAATGCTGTATTCTGAGAAAACTGGGAAAAGAATTAGAAATTATCACAAAAACTAAACAACATATTCTTTTAAGTCCTGTCTACCAGAGTAAACAGTCCTTACTGTAAGAATGGAGCAGCAATCCCATGGTTCAGTGTTTTCACTTGTCTCTTCTCTTTGGATTCTCCATCCTCAGCTTTAACTGGGCTGATGAACTCCTGCTACAACACGGGACATAAACAATAAAAGAAATTCACTGAAGGATGCAGAATGTAGAGGAAAAAGTGTCAGAATAGACTGCAGACAAGTTTGCAAATTCACTTCTTACTCTAGAGAAAAGCATCCTGTTTGGTTCTCGTAATAAAAACTAAGCCGTGTGTCAATTTATAAACAATTGTTTCCTTTAAAATATGTTACATTACACAATGCCATTTTAAAATCATTCTGCTCATTTATGTAGAAAAAGAAAAGGAGGGAGTTTTGTTTCCTGGATAAAAGCGTAGCTCAATATTTAATTTCTGGTTTTATTTTGATGCATATTTTAATACTCTGACCACAGATCTGAGAAAAGAAATCCCATTGTGTATGCAAATAATACAATAAGCCTCGTACACCCTCTGATATCCATGTGAGCCTGGCAAACCCTTGAATATTCCATGGTTTCCTACATTCCATTGCAAGCTCCTGATCCGGAGCCTTGGAAGTTTCAATGCACAGATTCAGAGCTCACCGCTGACAGACGTGAGGGTGCCCGGGGTCTGGCACCTCCCTGGTGCAAACCTGTTGCACAGCCAGGCCCATTCCCAGGGTTAGCCCATTCCCAGGGTCAGCCTGAGTCCTGCAGCACCCGTGTTGGTCTTGCCCCAGTCCACAGCTTAATTACTAAAGCTTGGGCGCTGTCCTTGGCAGGAAATGTGCAGTGTAGCTCTCTGCTCCTCCTCACAGGAGGACCTGTGCTGCCCAGAGGGAAAAGTCCAAACTGTGGGATTTGCATCCTGCAGGAGCAGGATCTGTGAGCCAGCAGCAGGAAGGGGTTTTGTGGGAGTCCCTCTGTTCCTCAGGCGCTTTGCAGGGACTGCCATTGTTCGGGGCAATAGGAAGAAACCTAAAAGGAATAAATTGCTGTCCCGCGAGCAGAAGTTCAGGCTGGGGGAAGGTCCCAGGAGTTTGCTGGGAGCTCAGCTCCTGCTGGGCTGTCCTGGCAGAGCTGGGGCTGAGCCCTTCGCTCCCCGCAGCACAGCCTTTCCTTCAGCCCCGGCTGCAAGGCTGGAGGAGCTCGCACCGTCCTGCTGCCAAAGCAAGGGGCTGAGAGCGGCAACAGGGGCTGGAAGAGAAATGGGACAGATAAATATGAATTTGAAGGCTCTAAAGGAATCTGCAGGCATCCCGGATAGTGCGGTAATCCCGGGCAAGCGTTGCTCTTGGCAAACATTTATTCAATGGCTGTTTAATAGCTCCTGACTGACAGCGGGTCTGCCGTGTAATCCCAGCCGTTCCCTCCCCCCGCCCGCCCGTCACTCTGCGGAGAGTTCCCTCTCCTGCGAACTGCGAGGGAGAAAGGATATAACTGTTCTTTCTGGAAATTCCACTTGAACCAGGGTTCAAGGATAAATATTACCTCCCCTCGGATATGTTAACTATTTTTTAATGATGTGATCTGATATTTTAACAGTGTGCACAGTGCAGCAGAGCTTTGGGTTTGTTGTTTAAATATCTTTGATGGTATGTCATAACAAATTAGTTTCTAAATGTTGCCAATTTGGCAGACAAAGCTGATTATTTCCTGCAATCACACTGCATATGTGCACAAGATTATAATTAATGACCAGGGATGCCAAGCACACTTTAATAATGATCCTTCAGCATTTAAGGGACTGTTAGAGTTATTGGCATTTGTGCCTCGTGTTGCAGAGGATGGGGGCAATGAATACTGATAGATCTATCAGTGTCATAGAATCCAATAGTTTCCTGATTTTTCTTATAAATTGGAGGATTCACTGGGAGTTATTGACAAAGCAGCTGCAGTGAATATTAACAGTGTTTGTGCTGCTTTCACTGAAGAACTACGAACTCCTAATTAGATTGGAATTGCTCTTTTGGCAACTTTGCAAGGCAGTTTTCCTTAGCATATTGTCCATTTTGTGTAAGGATTACAAGGAAATCGGGGACAGATCTTTGAAGAACACCTGAATGTCAAGACAGCAGAGGGCTGGATCAGAATAAAAACTGAAGTGGAAAGGCACAGTGGATGCTTTAAATAAAGAAAAGGTAAAGCTTGTAATACAACCCAACAGAAACAGGACATGGAATCAACTTCAGGGCTTTTCTCAGGCTGCTCAAGGAAATTTCTCCCATTGAAATTGTTGACAGTAAAATGAAAATCTACACATTTTTTCAAATTGAAATTTTATGGACAATCTCTTGGCTATAGTTATTTTCACCAATATTTATGGAGAAGTTCATGAAGTAGTTTTTTAGTAAAACTCAAACTCTGGGGGGAAAAATGTTAGTTTATCATCAATTCTTTTACTTCTTGTCAATTTTGGTTTTCAAATTTATTTCAGCTGGACCTAATTCTTCACCCTTTCAATTTTCAATATGATTTGTGGATAGGATTCTGGGATTTTTGATTATATTTCAAAGGTAAGCGTACTTGAGTAAAGGAACTTTTGAAGAGGACAGACTTCAGCTCATTATTCTTTAGCAAGTTGCCTTATATGTCAGATTTTACGGAGACAGGCTGGAGGATTGACACGGGTACCTTGAATTAAAACCCACTTACCTTAGACATCTATGAGGGAGGCATTTCCCAAGAAAGGGAAAGCTGTGTTGGTGCTGATACATCTCATTAAGTCCAAACCACGAAGTTCCAACCAGCAAAGACTTAAATTTTACTCTGACTCGTGTAATTGAACAAAATCTGAGCGCATGAGAGTTTTTACAGACCAGGCAAGAGCATGTGAGGGGAGTGGAGCGAATGTCCCGGCTCAGTGAGAAGGACACAGCTCAGCTGTTTGCACAAGGCAGTGCTGGCACTGCGGGAGGGACTGGAATCTCTTTCAGTCCCAGGGTCAGGCAGGTGGCTCTGTTTGGGGGACACTTCTGCTGAGCTGATGTTTATTGGGTGTTTCACTGTCTTGACTTACAGGTGATGAGTTTTGCTCTTGGTTGAAAAGTCTCCTCTTGCTGTGGAGGTTTCCAGGGACTATTATTGCCAGAAAACCAAGTCCCTGGAGCTCAGATCTCCCCCACTCTGCCCCTGCCCTTGGCCTCAGGGGGTCAGTTCACCTTTCTGCAGCTCAGCTTTCCAGGCTGTGGGAGAGGTTCCAGCTCCACAGGGACAGTGGGGACAGGCTGATATGGAAATGTTCTGAGAGCCACCACTGCCTGGAAACATATGGTTATTATTCACTAATAAAAGAGAATTAAAATTTCCCTGGTGATAAAAGTTGTAGAATGCAGTTATATTATTATGAGCAAGTAAGAATATAATTGAGGTCTGGTATAAACAAAGGTGCTGCTATATGAGCTGCTCCTGATATTGATCAATAACCATCTCTCACTGTAATTGTTCCAGTTTGTTTATTGCTCTGCATGGGAGTTATTGATCTTCTCTTTCAAGCTTCTTTGTGTTCTTCCAGTTTCTAATTCATTCTTGCTTTTTTCTCTTAGAGAGTTTAAATAAAAGCTTGAAAAGGATTATCAAACTGAGCCTTGAGAAGAGATTGCTTAAAGCCAGCATTCACCCCACCCCCCTTCAAAAAGTAAATCAATAGTCCTGATGACCATTGCAGCTTATCAGTGAGCTGTGCAGTGAGGAGAGCAAACTGCAATAATGCCTTGGCTCCTGCTGGGTTCTGGCACCTCCTCCCATTGCTCTGTGGAGATGGGAAAACCGTGTCCATCCATGTGCCCATTTCCACTTTAGGTTTTATCAAATAACACCCACACCTGAAATTCCACCCAAAATTTGCCCCAGTGGCTGCTGAAGAATCACATTAACTTCATGTGCTGCTTGATGGGTGGGAAGACACTCTTTTCTATGGCTTCAGTTTGCAAATGATCTGGAGGGGGGCTCCAGGGAGGCTTCAGTCCCTTAGCCCAGTGTCCCAGCTCTGGTGGCGTGGCTAATGCAGCAGATTCTCACTGAAAAGTAGTAGACATGGTTGGATTAGTCAGCTGCAGTGCTGCCATCAGAATATCCAGAAATAACTTGGAATCAGGTGATTTACTCAATTTGTGAATTGAGTAAATCCTGGGTGTATTTCTTGTTTGTGACAATAGTGACAAACCCAAAGCTTTAGTGCAAGGGAACCGTTATGCTCTGTGGTTTCACATCACGATGCAGCTTAATGTCTCTGCATGAAATGAGTTTCCTCCTGTCCCAGGAGCTCGGTTTCCACACTCCTGTTCACTCAGACCTCATTTCAGAGGAGCACCTTCCTCTTACTGAGATCCCCACTCACAGTTTCTGCTCTGGCTTTACACGATTTGACATTTTTTACTTGTTTCATTCTACGTATGGTAATGAACTTTCTATAGCTGAACTTAACTATCTGCTACAGTAACTCTTTTTGACATGGTCTCTGGGTGTCCCTTTTAATTCCTTTTTGAGGAAGGAGGGAAGCACAGTGACCATGTGACTGCTGAAGCTGTGTAAGAGCAGATGTAAATTCTGAGATCCCGTGCATGTCCTGTGTGTTTGTGTGTGCCAGCACAGGATGGAGCAGGGAAAGGAGAGGGATGAGGCTGCCTGATCCAGGTTCATGGTTTCAGGGCAGCTGCTGAACCCCATTTGGAAACCCTCTCCTTGGCATATGTGAATGACAACACCCTGGGCAGCAGAACACACATTTAAATACCTAAAGGAGAATTTAGGGGTTTTCAGTTCTTACCAAGCTCGCTGATGAAATGGTGAATACCCCCACCATGAGCTTTTTGCATTTATCTTCGTAATTTTTTCAAGACCTGATAGCAATAATTTCAACAGTCCCCCCTTCTTTCCCAATTTTCATCCTTATCACCAGGTATTAAAATGGCTTGTTTCCAGATAAGAAAAATATGTCATATAAAATATCTGTGCTTTTCTAAACGGCTTGCACATCTCATTAACTTAATATTTTTTCCATTGGTCACTTTGGATTTATTACTTTCCAGCCATAATTTTTTTTTAATTTAATTTTGACCTGGCATTAGCCTAAGATTAAATCCTGATCTACCCTCCACCTAAAATGGTCTGGGGAGGAAGCCATTTTGCATTACATTATCATCCTATCAAATTTAACTAATTTAAAGGTGACATGAATAAAATATTCATTAAAAGTACAGTGCCCATTTGTCTGTGATCTTTAGTGATGTCCCCATTAACTTTCAGTTGACTCTCAGTTGGAAATAGCAACCTCTCTTTCCCAGCTTTTCTGGAACAACTTTGATTTACATGAAGAGCGTAGCCTTCCTTCTTGCTCTCTTACTCATTATTTGTTCACGTTCCTTTTTATTGCCTGTCTCTGGGCTAAAATACTTCCCCTCATAATAGTCTGAAGTACTGATGCACTGGTTATTATTATTATAGCAAAAAAATATCATGACATGATCGAGCGTCCTTTAACAACGTAAAGAAAAATACTCCAGGGGGAATTCAGCAGCTGGGGTGGGGGGGAATAAATGTTTTCTATTTAGCTGAGCAACTTCTGCCTGGTTGCCTTGCATCATTCTTGCACAGTTCCTGCCTCTTGACATCCACTGAGCCTCCTCAGGAGAATGGTTCTGAAAGCCATGAATTCATCCACCAGAGAAGTTGTGTTTGGTCCTTAGAACAGGAGAGATGCAAAAATGGGTTTGCATTAAAAGTACCAGAAATTGTCTTTCAGTTATCATCAAGGATATTTTCTTGTGCTTAAACAGGAGTCACTGCTGTTGTAATATTGTCTTGTGCTTAAACAGGAGTCACTGCTGTTCTAAAATGATGTACAGTCTTTGAAATAAAATTCCTTTATACTGCAAGGAGAGACAAGTCCAGATTTGGACCAAGTCTTATATTTAAATGTAGTTCCATGTCCTGTTCTTATATTTGGTTCTGCACTAAGGAATTCAGCAAAGCTGGGAGATTTTACCACAATAATCTGAAGTTGGTGCATTCTGGGCTAGATTCTGAAAAGCTGTAAATTGTGATAGCTCAGGCTTTGATGGATCTGTGCTGATTTGTCCTGAATCAAAAGCCAGCACAAACTTCAGCACTGTAGAACACAGAAAGAGAATATTCTTATTCAGGTTTTTGTTTGTTTGGTTGGGGTTTTTTTAATTGTAGCTGGCAATATCTCATCCATAAGTTTACATTCAATATAAACAGAAATAAAAATTCTGTTGGGTATTTTAAACTTGGTTTGTGGCTGCTATGAAACACTGGACACTGAGAACTGCCCTATTCCCAAGTTACAGGTGCAGTGTTATAACAGAGGGATGGAATCATGATTCTTTGCAGGCTCCACTTTTGCCTTATTGATTGTGAAATGATGGGGTAATTCCAGGGCCCTTTTTCCTTAGAGATTCCCAGATAAAGGATTTTGCCTCTTTCCAAAGTTAATAACCAAACTCAGTTGATGCCACAGGGGTGGGAATATGGTTCTTATTACAATCACTTGTCATTCTTCTTCCCCTTTAAAGTGGGTGTACTCTGGATTACTTTAACTGGAATTCAACATTTATTTCTTTTTCAGAGCTTAGCACCTGCAGCTTTTATGATTCATAAACCCTCAAATTATTTTAAAAAGTAATTTTAAAAAATCTGTTTATCTGTATATGTAATTCAGACCAAAATAGCCATAAGTTAATAAGAGCCAAAATGAATCTTCCCAGTCCAGTGTCCAAGCCTGAATTCTTCCAACCTCCTTGCTGAAATCAGTGAAACAGTTCCTTACCTCTGCTCCCTTAGGAGAAATTGGGGTAGTCTCAAGGAAGTCATAATGTTTTCCCTCAGCAGGGCTGAGTTTTGAATGAGGCCCAGCCACCTCCTTAACAGGCCTGAACAACAGGGATTGGGGATTATTGAATGGGAAAAAAACCCAGCATCCTGGGTGATCTGTATTATTGGGTGATGGATTTTAATTGCATTCTGTAGGAATACAATGATTGCTGTTCTCATATTATTAAGGAGCTGGGGCCCCATTAGGTTTTTCTCATATATTCATAGATAAATTGCAGATTTGTTTGCCACTTCTCCAGTTTTTGCAATAATCAATACTAAAACAGCCATGCAAAAGTGAAAGCTGAGTTATGCAAGCTCATCCACAGTCAGAGATCTCACACATTAAAAAGCAAACAAAAACCACATCCCAAAGAACTCCCAACATCCTGACAGGAATTTAATACCTTTGTAGGTTTGGGTCAATTTTTAAGGAGACCAGCGAGTACACAAAAATCAAAATTAAAGTAAAATCAGATTCACTCGAGTCAATACAATGTTAATGAATTTAGGAGATTCATACCTTGAAAATTTCCTCAGGGTCAGCCAGGCAAACCCTGTCAATAAATGCCAAAGGGTTAACACAAGGTACTGCAGCAATTAGAGCAGGGCTCTTAGAGGAGTGAAATGGTTTGGGATGAAATTTTGCCTTCTGTATCTTTTCTGAACAAAAATATAAACCCCAGGAAATGAATATTTTTTCATGCTGCAGCAGGGAGAATTTATGAATCCAATAATTTCTAAGATGCTACTTGAAAAATGTTTCTTTATCCAAAGGTTAACTCCTTTGGGAGTACAAACCCTAAATTTTCTCACTGGCTCTATTAGTTGGTACAACTGGATTCGCCAGCATTATAAATCTATCCGTTTTCCAGTCTATAACAGAATAATCCCTGAAATCTCATAGATATAAATGGAATTGCTAATTTTCAATAAATCTGCAGTAACAGGTAATAGTGTCATGGTCCCCAGCTCCAATCATTTTTGCAATAATAAATGAGACTATAGAAGACTCACTCTGGGCCATAAAATTTACTGTGTAGGGCACAGATTTTAACCCCCAAAGTACTTAACCAATTCCCCTCTCTTTGTTGTTGTCACTGCTGCACCACAGCAGCTATTCCTGAGGTGGGATCAGGGCCACTTTGGGCTGCACAGGTTATTTATAGGCTGATTTGGGCAGGAAATGGAGAGTGTTTTTCCAACATATATTTTCAGCCTGACAGTCTCCAGTCCAGAGGGGCAAATCCAGGCTATTTGTAAGAGCCCAGGGACAGATGCAATTCACCTGAAACTTCCTCCCTGCTCAACCCCAAGCCTCAAATCTGACTTTGAGACCAGACAAGAGCACCAGAAATGGCTTTTTTGGGGGGTGCTACAGGTAGATTGTCTTTGCAAGCTTCACATTTTATTATCGCAATTCAGCACAATCTGAGAGTGCACAATTCAAAGCTGTGTCTTACAAAGATTCAGGTGCTGGATTTAACAGTAACTCTGAGTCACTGGACTGCTCCCAGTCACTAAATACCTTCCCAGTTTATACAATCAAATATATGCACACATCTTTACAGCAATGAGGCCCAAAAGGGAACGGCTGGGAATGGATATAAGGGCCTGGAGAGCAGTACTTACTTGTCCAAGATGTTAAAAACTGCTCCAAGAGTGGAATACACATCCCTGGAGTCCCAGTTCAGGGATCTGGCGACACGGGTTGGGCTTTCAGTGCCAGCGAAATAACACTGAAAAATATTAAACACGTTAGGAACATGCTAAAAGGAAAAGTTATATTAACAGGAGATGTCTCTCTGAGCTGTATCGATTTTCAGCTCTGGGTGGAAGAAACTCTCCAAACAGACATTTAAACATATTATTGTCTCCTATTTACTCAGCAGATATACCTAACACGCTTTATGAGATGAGTTCAGGAGGGAAGAAGCCAATTAAAATCTGAATCTCACGCAGTTATAGAAGATTAAAATAACCCCCTATTTGTTATGTGGAGCTCTAATGCTCACCCCCAAACCACAGGAGCACCTGAACCTCGCTTTGAGTCCAGCATGTGCTTTCCCTGGATGTGTTCTGCAAGCTGGTACGAGCTCAACAAAGTGCACATGCAGAATTCTTTCAGCTAGGAGTTGTTCAGCTGGGGATAAATGATTGATCAGGAGCAGCTGGCGAGCTGCTACCAGCCAGAGCACTGGTCCAGTATGCTGGACAGGCTAGGAGCTTGCCCTGTTCCTCTTAAGGAATTTTTCTCTCTGTCAGGGCTGAGATAGGATGAGGGAATTCAAGATTAAGTTCTGCATCAAAGATAAAGCATTTGCATGACAAATCCACGAGACTTTTCTGAGCTGTGTGACTTTGTATGTATCACTTTGTGCCTCCATTTCTCTGTTTATCAAGTGTAAACATTGTTATTCTCTCACTGACTTCTCTCTGAAGTACTTTGGGGTCTTCAGGCAAATGCTCCATGAGACGTGACAGAAATAATGGCAGTGGCCCTCCTAAAGAGACTCACAGACAGCTGTTTTCACACTAGCACATAAGGGAAATAGGGTAGAGCACATGCAAGTGTGGGAACTGGAGGGAAATATTCAAGAAATGCCTTTAGACCAAAATCTGCTCCCTTTGATATCAGTGAAGCTCCTCAGTGAAGTCCCTGTCTGGATACGATCTCCGTAAAAAGAAGGAAATAAGATGTAAGGAGGTGGTGGTAATTCTTCCATTGAAATCCTTACAGATATAGGGGCTTTTATACAAGAATGAGAAGAGAAGCAGGAGCTCAAGGGGAAAAAAACCCACTGTTTTCTTCTCACCTCAAAATGCAGGAAATTATCCATGTCGAAACCTATCCAGAAAATGAAAAGCTAATGAAATGAAAGCCCAAATGATGCTGGCAGTAAGGGGGCTGTACACACAGGCAGGTTCAGGGGGAATTTGTAGATAAAGTGGTCAGAGGTAAGTAAAAAGTGCAATGGATATTTTGTTAAGGGTATTAGGAAGTAACTAAGAAAATGGGTGAATTAAAAAGAGAAAGGATAAACGATCAATAGAAAATTACATTGAAGACAGCAAATTTCCTCATTCCAGCCTTGGCTGCAGAGCCTGGTGCAAAGCACCTCAGGGCTGCTGTGCTGTTAAAGGGGATGTGCTGCCCCTGGAGCTGCAGGGAAAGGTGCTGAGGGAAGTGGGAGAGGAAGCAGCAGGACACTGCCAGGCAGAGAGGAGACTGACTTGAGAGTCTGGAAGGAGTTTGGGAATGCAGTAGCTGAGTCAACGTTGAATTTTACAGATTCATTACAAGTAGTAAATATTTCAGAAAGCAGAGAAAAACATCTGTCTCCTATTGCAGCCACTTTCCAGTCCTTCCCTCTCTGTTTGAAATGGAAATCCCAACTGGAATGTGGATGGATTGTGGGTAATGCTTTCCAGGAGGAAGGAGCCAGCCACCTGTGGAAACACAGGCTGGTGTCAGTACTTGCACTAAGGGTCTTTTAAAAACTGCATCTGAACTGGCTCCTGTAAAACTCTTTTTACAGTGCTGAATTAAGCACAAGGACTGATCTCCTCTGTCACACTCCATGGCATATCTGCATATGAAATAGAATGAGATTTAGGTTATTATGTTCTTGAAGTAATAGATGTGGCTTATAAAATTCTGGAATTGTGTACTTTGTTGTCTATTTCTGGTTGTTTCTGAAAGAAGGGGCAAGACTTTGTGGAAGTAGGTAGGATTCCCATGACTTTTCTCATAAAAACATTGCTTTGATTAATCGGGTGAAAATTTTAATAGAAGGATTTTCTGTCTAGCAGGCTCCCAAATCCTTCTGAGCATCTTCTAGAAGCTGCTCCTCAAGATAATTTTATCATTAAAAAAAAAAAGAAAGGAAAAAAAGATACAGATGTCTTTTCACCTTCTATCCACCTCTTAAATAAATTTGTCATTTCTACAGCCAATTCAGGAAAGGAGTTATCAGATCCTTTCCTTGGAGACCCAAGTGTAACCCTGCAGGTCTCTGGGGTCAAGCGCATACCTTCTCAGGAAGGCTCCGTGCACAATTTGATAGTCAGGGCAGTCATTATCAACCAGCCTGGCACAGGCCTCCAGGGCTTTCCCATGGCACAGGGGCTGAACTGTGCTGCCCATGCCTCCTCTCACCAATTATAAGTTCTGTACAGTTTTTTAAAAGACTGCAAAAACATATCAACATCATTCCCTTCTTTGTAATGAGGAAGCAATTTTACCTTATTATAGCTGACTAAATATGCATGGGCTGACCCAGTAGGACCCTCATTCACCCTTATTCTTTCCCTCTGGAAATCATATTCCATTTTCATGGTTTCCATTTCAAATTTTTCTTCCTCCCCATCCTTTCTGTGCGCTCTCTCTTGATCCCATTCTTGTTCCATCTTTATCTTTCCCATGCTGAATTGTCACTCCTCACGCTCTTGCTCTCATTACAACTTCCTTTGTGTTTGATGCTCTCTCACTCCCATTTGCAATTCCCTCCTTTTTACCTCGTGCCTTTCTAACCACTGCAGTGGTTTAGCACTTCTGCAGTGTTTTATTGTGCAGGCTCCTGTGCATGGCTTCAGTTAAATGATAGGTGTCCTTAATGCTGTTTGCTGCCTCTTCCCTGATGTTTTGAGATGGCAAAGCCAGGAAGCAGAGGGAGATGGGTGTAGCTCGTCTGGCTGAGCCCTCCCAGAAGAGCCCTTGTACTCAGCTCAGCACTCACTCAGCTCCTCCACCATGCCCAACTCCATTCCTGGGGTGCCTGCTTTGAGTATCCCCCACCTCCCCAAATGCAAGTCCCCCTCATGACTTCCTCTGGGAACTCCCAGTGTGAACACAAATCATTTCCAAGAGTTTGCGCCTAGCCCTGGCTGTGTCTGGAGACAACAGGCTGAACTGCGAGGAAATCTACAGCCATGTGAAAATCACCTTTCAGCCCTCATCGCAGCATCTGCTGGGATTGTTTAGCAGAGTGTGTGAAACCTCCTTCCTCAGTGACAAAATGCTGCACATTCCTCATGCCCATTATGCCCCAGGCCTTGGCAGGAGAGTGGGGCAGGTGATGCAGAGGAAGACAAGGAGACTGTTAAATGCCTCAGAAAATCTATGCCCTGAAAAACTCCCTGAGCCTGAATGGCAAAGTTAAGAGAATGCCATGGGCACAACAGTGTTGGGAATCCCCGTGACCACTGGAGATAACTCCCTGTGGCTGGGTTTGGATACATTTACAGAAATGAAAATAGCATTGAGAGCTTTATGTGGGATAATCCAAATCACGTGGGTACCTGACCCAGAGAGCACTGCAAGGAAAGGGACAGACAGCTCCCAAAGCTGGCAAAGGCTTCAGACCACCAGGCATTCCCAGCAGCATGCTGGGATGGGGTGAAAACTCAGCGCATACAGGCGATGATGGGGAAAAAAGAATTGACAGATGTGAGGCGTGAGCAGACAGGTTATGAAGCCTTAAACTGGGGCACTCCTCCTGTCCTAGGGCAAGTTGATTGCATTGGAACCATTCCTGCCAATCTGGATTACTTTCTTATGGACAGGAGATGCTTTGTTTTGGTCAACCAAACTGTATTTTTACACCCTGTATGTGTTTCCAAGGGCACACAGGTATTGCTCTCTTCTTGACATTTGAAATATATTACTCTCCTTTTGATGTTTAAAAAACATGTCAAGCAGTCTTATTTTTAAGGCGGGTAAGATCTCTTATGATCTCTGACATATTGAGTAGCCAAGCAGACCTTGGTTGTTGGTGTGGGAGACAGGAAAATGAGAGTTAAAGCTTCCAGATACCTTTGTGGCATCAGCCAAGGGTGGAATGAGTGCTCCCAGCCGATGCTGGAGATGCTCTGTGCAGGGAGAACAGCACCACAATTTCTGTGGTTCCTCATGCGCCACCCATGTCTCCAGCCTTCCACAAGGCTGCGTGTGCATCTTGTTTGGAGGAGTTCAGGCTGAGAAATGATCAGCCTGGATATTTCTCTTTATTGATCTGTGCTCATGTTCACACGTGCAGGGAAATTCTTTCTGTGCAAGCAAGCTGAACTAATAGAGCCAGCAGAGTGAGCAGCTCTTAACAGCTTCTTATTATCATCTGTCTCTTCTCCAGATGCATTCTGGTGTGCCACACATTTAGCTCTGTCTGCTGGAGAAGTAAAAAAGGTCAAATGAAGGTGAGAACACTTCATTCATAATTTTTACGAGTTATTCAGACCCACTGTATCATTACCCCTTGGAAACATATGTTTTCTGATAGCAGTTTAGAAAATATTCAGCACATCTCGACAATCTCTCCTGAGCAATACAGATCAGTTGTCACACTTTGTCATGTGCTATCAGGTTGCGTGGTGCAGTGAATTTGCTGGGGTGTGATAAACGGCAGCCATTTGAGATCCCATCCTGATAATTCCTGCATCTCTAAATGTAATGCTGCAGGATGTGTCTTCCGAGGAGTCAGAAGTGTTTTAGTGCATCCCCATTTCAGCTACAGTTTAGAGGTTTTCTGGGGGAAATGCTTGGTCACCCCCTCCTACCCACAGAAGGATATGAGCACGTTAAATATAACTTTTGGTTAAAGAGTTTCCTCAGAAGGTGCAGGATTTTACTGGCCCTTGACTTGGGCTGATCAAGGTGAGCATTCTCAAACCCACTTTTAGTCCAGGGTAGCTGCACCCACCGCATTCAGGTGTTTGAACTTGCGAATCCCAGGGACTCTGCTACCATAAAAGAGATATCTGTGTGTTCCTCTTCACTGCTTCTTTGGGAGCCAGGTGAGGTAAGAGCTCACCTGCAGAAGCATAAACAAGAGCCCGTGTTTCCCAGTAGGATTTTACCAGCTTTTTGACAGGAGAGTGGGAGTTTTCTCCAGTGTTTCCCACCCATCCTCAGAGCTGGGTGGTGCCTGGCCCTCAGCAGCCCTTTGTGCTGATTTGGGAGCATTTCTACTTCACTTGGAGCCTTTTCCTCAGAGGGGACAGGGATCTTCCTCAGGGAATACAGCCTTGCCTGCCCCACTGAAGTGATTAATGCCACTGCCATCCCTGTAAGGGTGAGGACAGGGTGTGTGGGGACAAAAGGGACTTCAAATCCACAGCCAGTCCTAAAGCAGCTCACTTGAACTGTGCATTCATTTGAGACATCAGTCAGGGTAATTATGTTAAATATAACCTTTTAAAGTAATCCTGAGGCTAGAAGGCAGCAGAAAACCAGACTGGTTCAGGATGCCTCCACCTTTGGAGAGAGGCTGCCACCAATGTTTGTGGTGCTGCAATGAGAGCAATGAGGATGATGATTTTGTTAAACTATCCTTTCTGTTGACTGTTCTTTTACCCAAAAAACCATGCCCATAACTGGGTTTAAATTTATTCACTTGCCAGAGAGGTATTTTGCAGCAGCTGGACAGGGACCTTAACTAACATTCTTTGAATTCCAGCAGGTAATTAGTGGGGTGTCTGATTCAAGCAGAGCTCATTGGAATTGTGTTAATTTGTGATAGCTGTCTGTTTGGATCAGAGCTGAGCCCTGGAAAGAGAAATCTCTTTATGTGTAACCCAGACTGCTGTGCAAGGTTAACATCTCAGCTGCCAGGAAAGTTAGAGAAGTTTCTGGATGGAAAGTTAGGCATTCACAGCCGCTGTCTCCATGGGTACATTGTCACTCAGCTTGTTGGGAGCAAACCCAAGCCTTCGTAATTCCAGATGCTGAATGTAAGGATCTCATCTTGTAAGGCTGTCTTTGGAAACAAATCTGCAGGTTGAATATGGCCCCAAGACCTCGAGAGTGCTGTCTGAGAGGTCACAGAGAGCCCCTGAACCCTCCCCCACTGCAGGCCCTCACTGGAGCTGGGGGAGCTGAAGGAACCATTTATTCGGGAGTTGCCCCCACTGGTGAACACTGGAGAGCTTGTGGCTACAGGTGAAGATTTTCAGACTTCAAAAACATCCACCTTTATTCCAGCACTCACCGTGGTTTAGGAAAAAAATGAAATGATGAGGGTTTACAGCCTCATTTGCAAACATCTGTTTGGCAAGAAGGGTTTTATTGTGGTTGTGTGAGCTGACAAAGGCTTAGAGGACAGGGCTGTGCAGCTTCCTCCTGCTAAGCTCCATGGGGAGCCTATCAGTCACCTGCTCCCTTTGCGGACTGAACAGGCAGGAGAGTGACAAGACTACATTTTTTTGGAATGGCCCAATGGCTTTTCTTACATTTCTTGCTAATTGCACTTTCTGAAATGCTAAAAAACCAGAGGCTCTTCTCTCTGTCGCCCCATAATGCTGGCCTTAAACATCACTCTTTCCGCATCTCTGTGCCATGCTGTGCCAACTCTGTGGGGCCCCACACATACAAAGGTGCTTTGCTTTATGACCAACAGATTTCTGAACCTCAGCAGCCTCTTGGTGTCTCAGTCTCCTGCTGAATGTTTTGAGATTTGCAAAGCACTGAGCCAACTTCTAAGGTGCCATTATGCATCCTGAAGTGAGAAGAAAACCTTTCTAAGCCATCCATTGAAGTGCTTAACTGCATCTGTTTTTCTACCACCACCTCATCAGTGGCAATTTGGAAACTATAACCACAAAACAACTAGCAGGCCAAGTGTGTAACCAGCATATCCAAATGATCTCAAACCCCAGCTTTCTATAGCATCTAATAGCCTAATAAATGGATTTTTGGTACTGAGCTAAGTACAGTCATATATAATTGCTGTTATTCTCACATTAAGCTGCAGGGAAGTGGCAAACCCAATTAGATTAAATCCTACCACGTCTCCTTGGGATTTGTGGTAGACATTTAAGCAGAGAGACATGTCACTTCCACAGACCAATTTGCTTGTACCTGTCTGCTTAGATTTATTGTGATTTGTCCTTGGTTTTGTGTATGTTTATTTGCAGAAGCCAGCTCCAGATGCAAAACACATCAGTGGAGCTTTGGAACATTATTTTTAATTAGCTGAGTTTGGTTTCTAGTAACATGCTTGAATTGCTTCTGGGCTACTAATGGAGTGTGGAAAATAAATATTGTTGCTCTTGGATATATTTTTTCTGGTTATAGCAAACTTCCCAAGCTATGGCAGGGAGGCTTCATTTGCTATGAGCCTCACAACACAGGGCAGCCAGTCCAGACAGAAAGTTACAACTGAGTTTCCTCAGTTTTGTTCTCCTGTCTAAAATATGATAGCGATCATAATTACACTGGAAAATACTGCAGCAACTGCAGGAAAAGGTTGAATTTTTTTTGGTTCTTTCTGAATTTGAACTGAGTTGGAGAAAGTTTACCTCAGTCAGCACCTGGCAGAAGCGGCATACAAAGCAGATAATGAAACACGAGTCCTAATCCTGAGGAAGTGGATTTGCTTCCCTCTGCCAGGTGTAGTTTCTGAATCCTGTACATTTGTAGGAAGAGACAGCAAGTCCTTTTATTCCCCCTTTTATTCTGAGCTTAGATAAGCGACTGCAGAAGGAGAAGCATATGAAGAGCTGGGGATGGGATATGCAGACAATTGCTTGTTTTCTTTGCAGGAAAACATCACTCAAAAATTATTACCAGGCTAAGACATTTCATGCAGGACACATTTCTTCTTTCAAAGGAAGAAAACAATGCAGATTGACACCAAAGAGCAGAGTTCAAAGTTCCTACCAAGCAAGGGCTGACAAATCATGCAGTTAAATTCCAAATGAGTGAGCCCGAAGCCCTGCAGTGCTGAAATCACTGGACTTGGGATAATTCTTGTTGCAAACAGCCTTTTTTACAGGGCTGTGAACCTCTTCCTCTGCCCACTCTTTGTTCAGCCCAGGAGGCAGCAGTGCCACAAATGCCTGTCCATCCACAGGGATTTTGCAGCCAGACTTTCACCACGGGAAGGGATTTTACCAAACTCAGGGAGACACTGGCATCACCCTGGGAAAAAAGGTGAAAATCTCCCGGCCCACAGCACAGTCACTGGCAGGTTGAGCTTCCCTGGCAGCTCCCTGCAGTGACAGGTAGCTCCAAAAACCCAGGGGAGGTTGGAAAGGGCAGGATTTGTGCAGGCTTTGGGGGCGGATGTGCGCAGGAGCTGCGAGCAGGGTGAGCGCTGTACCAGGACACAGCAATGGCAATAGGGATGCCATCTGCTGCTCGCAGGGTGAATAGCTGGGAAGGAGGCTCCAGGAAGATTTCCTTCGGGGTTTTCGGCTTGGTGTGGCTGCCGTGTGTGTTACGGATATCCACAGACGTCACACGTGTGTGCGGTGCGTTTGGGGCGGCCCAGCTTACAAAGGAGGCTGAGGCACAACGTGGGTAAAGGCAGAAAGGAAGCTGTGGGGCCAGAGAGCAGCAGATGGAGATTCCACGTCTTGTGCCATGTTTCCTCATCCCGAATGTACTGAAAATGTTCCAGGCCAAGGAAAAGGATCATTTGGCTCCTTGTCATCTGCACATTTCTGAATGGCTCAGAATTAAGTCCAGACATAGGAAGGAAGTTCTGGTTCTACTGCAGGTGAATGGGGATGATTTTACTTCAGGGCAGTAATAACCAAAGCCAGTAATCTGACTGAGACCTGTAAGAGATTTGCAATGCCCTGTCTATAATATGTGCTTTGGATTCCTAGCCTGTCATCTCTAGTAATAATTTGTAAATGCATGATGGAACTTTTCCGTATCTTTTATCCCTCTCCTTCTCCATATCATGGGCTCAAGAAGCATTTGGACAACCCCCTCAGGCAGAGGTGGGGTTCTAGGGGCTGTTCTGAGCGGGGCCAGAACAGGACTCTGATGATCCTTGTGGGTCCCTCCAAACTCAGGCTATTCTATGATTCCATATTTTAGATGTTTTCGCTCCTTGGCCCTGCGCAGCAGTGCAGTCTCTGTGGGACACATCCATCTGCTCCATGTTCATGTATTTCTCCAAACCTCAGACCAAAAGGCCAAGCTGTGAACACAAGTGACAAGGACAGGAGGCCTGGCAGCCCCAGCCCTGCACGAGGCTACAGTGCCAATGACCTGCGAGATTTGACAGACTACCCCGCCTCCTCTTTTTGTCTAGTCATGTCAGGGGTTATTTAGATACCAATAACAGCAAGACTGGAAACAAAATTGCATCATTATTTATATCTGTGGGGCAAACTACTGGGACCAATATGATGGTTTTGTGTGGAATTCTCCCGTTTCTAAGAGGCTGAAATCTGTCTTACTCTCCTTGTGTTAACCCCTCCTTTGACCCAAACCCTAAACTCTCCCCCTAAAAATCCCTATAAAACCCCACGACTTGGCCCCTGTCTCTCTCTCGGTTTTCCCTCCCGCCTTCCTCCCACTCCCTGGTCCAGGGGGAAATAAAATGGATCCTAGAACTTAACAAACAGAGGTTTGTCCAGTCCATTTTCCCTGCTGGCAGCTGTACCTTCCTGGACACAATGGTCTCTGTTGCCATACGATGCAACAGTTTTGGAAAAGTCAGGAGATATTTATTTAACAGTCTCTTCTATTGATTGTTATCAAACAGCAACTCATAATTTTGCACAGTGAGAATTTCAGGACTGCAGTGATCTGAAGTGTGTCTCTGCTCACAAACCAAGCTGTTTATTTAATTAAGTACTTCTGGCTCTTTAGATTTAATAATTCTAATTAAATTGTTATGGTTATGACTTGCATTTGTATTATGCCCACTGTCTCAATTAAGACTATGAGAAGAGCTCATGAGAATGTGGAAGAACTCATTGCTTTCCTTAGAATGATTGGGATATGGGATGGGGAAGAACCCATGGGGTCATGGGTGGACTTTCAGGGACCATGCTGATGGGGCAGCTTCTTCAGGGACTGAGAGAAATGTCACCCCTTTGTGCCTGTATTGAGAGCAGGCAGAACTGTGGGAGACAGGGACTGGACGTGCAAATATAACCAGGGAAGACGAAGGTTATTCTGTGAATTGCAGGGAGAACAAAAAGGCTTCTCTGCACTTGCAATATTAGGCAGGTGATTACACAACCAGGAACTGAAGTTGTAGAAACTTTGGCTGGAAAATAACTGTGTTTGGATAATGCAAACAGCAAATGAATTTCATGGAGCACTGAGTGTATCTTTATAGCCATCAGTGAGTAAAATGCATTTGACGTTTCCAGTTGTGCCACTTCAATGTCACAACTAGAAATCCATTCTTGTTCTTACTCCAAGTGGGCCCTATGCGGTAAGATCCTGTTGTCCTTCCTGATTCCCCTCAGAAGATGGGAATGTGTGCTAATGGTTGGGAGGAGTGCTGTGACTTGTTCCTAGGAAAGCAGCAGAAATGAACATAAAATCTGTCCCTATAGTTGGAAATGTGGGTAGAAATATGACCAGCACTTGGATCACATTTACTGAGTGACTGTAGCCAGTGGCCCTGCAGGGTTGTAGAGAATGTCTGGTTTTTACCTTCTTGCTCACCTTTGTTCATGAAGCTGAGGCCCAGCACAGCTGTTGCTATTAATAAAAATCAGGGCTGCCACTGATGGAGGTTTCTTTCCAATGTGAACAGTGCTGGCTGAAATTACAGTGATTTTTCCAGCCATGATTAAGCTTCACTCCTCACTGGGGTAACCTGCTCCAGATGGCCCTGCTTGAGCAGGGGGTTGGACAAGGTAACCCCCAGAGATCCCTGACAACCTCAACCCTTCCTTTATTCTTTGATCTCCATTGTTTCCATTGGACTCGGGGGCCATAAAAGGCATCTCTTGCTCTTTGGATGCAGCCCTGGCAGACCAGTAAATAAAGTGTTTCTCCTCTGTCCCCTGCTCTGACACTGCTGCCTCACGAGCAGGGGTTCCTCTGCAACGCTGCACCAAAAGCTGTCATTGCAGATAACAATTCTCTTACTGACTCTGAGGGAATAATCACAATTTACTGTGTCCCTCGGGGAGCTTGTGGGGATTATGGTGGTGGCAGCACAACAGCATTCAGAATTTTGAACTTCCAAACACAGACTCCTTCCCCATTTAGGAGGAAAAGGAGCCTACATTTGGCACTGGGGTGGTCACACCCACTGTAAAAATAGCCCTTATGGAAATTAATTTGTATTCCTGCATTTGTTAGCTAGTGGGTTGATCTTTTTTCCTGATACTTTTTGTCCCAAGTTATTGCACACTTTTGCCTGTTGGACATTGAAATTTCCTCCCAAGTTGTATCTCCTCAGGTTTGTTGGGTTTGCAGCTCTGCACTGGTTCAGGCACAGTAGCTTTTGATGTTTTGGAAGCACATGTCAAAACACAAAACAAAATACTGGTTTAAGCACTCTGCAGCAATCTCTTACCCTGTTTAAGGCTGACAGCCTGTTCAAAGGGAGTAATTTCACCTGCTGGATGAAAGATGGAATCTTTTACAACCTTTATTTTATGCCTGTGTGTAAGTTAAGCAACAATTTTGTGATAGGAGTGTGAACTGCAAGTAGTAAAATTGATAAAAGCCAGGCCAGCACCAAGAGGAAAAATCAGGTGTAGGGGTAGAAGTTTGAAGATGCGTCTGCAAATAGAGCCAGGAGAGGTTTGACCCTGGAATTTTTGCATGTGGAACTTAACTTTTCATGCTCTAACTCTGCAGAGGTGGAGCTGGAGATACTGGAGTGGGGGATGCTGATGGTCCTGACAGATGACCCCACAGCTCTGACTGATGAGGTTCTTCTTTAAAGGGAGAACAGATTTTCCTGAGTGCTTCCCCGAGATAAGCTTTCAAAGACAGTGCTGGGAACCGTCTGGTACGAGGACCACACAGACCTTCCTCAGAAACTGCTGTTAGCCAGGTTTTAGGGCTGGTTATGTGCCTCTGCCTAGGGATTGATTGCTTAAGATGTGGGTGTGCATGGAGCAGATGTCAGAACATTCATTGTGTCATTTAGGAATGCTGTCTTGCCATTTGCTTGTTATTCACACCAGTATTTTAATACCTTCAGAGAAAGAGATTGTTATTTTACAAAACTTTATTCCATTAATTTATTGCAGACATGAACAGTTATTCAGGATTCCTACTGAAATGAATGCATGAACATTCTTTTAACTTCTTTTTTTTTTTTTTTTTTTTTTTTTTTTAACAGAAAGGTGAATTTTTGGTTCGAATAAGACCAGCTAAAAATCTGGCACCGACAGATACATACCTATTTCACCAACACGTGTATGGCTATTTCACCTGTCTACTGTGCCAAACTATTTCCATTATTGTTTATGTGACGAGCTCTAATCTTGTGAACATGGTGTGGGCAGTGAGCAGGCCTCCCTGCCAGCGCCCCTGTGCACTGTGTCACGTTTGCTTTCCCAGTACTCCGGTTTCCCCCTCACTCTCTTGCCGTGTTTTCATTAGCTCCTTTAATAGGTACTTCGGCAGAGCTTCCTCATCCTCCCCTTGTTTTCTTGGGAAGTTTACATAAATTGTTTTTCCCACTTGTTTCTATGTCTATGATCCTGTGATCTTTTCCAAAGTCGGATATATTTCATGGACGTCCTTGGGGGAAATTTTCCCTAACTAGAATTAGCTTTGGACTTAGATTTATTTCTTGTGAGGTCACGTTTCAGATCATGCACTTTCTCCTCTAAATTGTTGACTGCTTTTACCGTCACGGCAAACAGAGGCCACTAGAGGACTCTGTTTGCCTTCTTTTTAGCAGTGCTCTGCAATCAGATTTTGCAGTTCTATATTTTAAGCATACATTTTTACAGAGCATACAAATCCACTCGTTTGCACAAATATATCATTTACAGAGTAACAAGGGAACATTGGCCACCCAGTTATCAGAAGTGCATCCAAATGATGAGGAATTCCCTACAGAAAATGTTCTTTGTGCTCTGCAGACTTTAAAACAAAAGCAATGTCTGCAGCTCTGTCCATCTCTCTGTGTGAATGTTTGAGTCAATATCAGGATTCTGTCTTCACTTCTGGCCAGAACAACTCCTTCTTTGGTTCTGGGCTTTCAAGATACCAGTTGATACAAATAAAGAAGTTTCAGAAGCTTTCAGGGTTTAATAATGTTTAAAACCTTTCCCCCAACTTTTCCTGTTGGAGGTTTACAGAGGACTTTCCCATCCTGAAAGGTGCACTGGATATGGATTCTTTCCATAGACTTTCAAATCACTTTTCAACCGAAGGGTTTCCCTGCAGCAATTTTGAAGGAAAGGAACAAAAATAAACCAGATAATCTCTTTGTTGAGAGCAAACAATAGAAATGACTGTGATTCAGAGCCATTATTTGGGGTTTTTTCCCAAGATGTGTTTTCCAAGACGAACCGAGGTTCTGCTGTCAATCCCCGAGGCTGTTTACCCAGCAGCTGGTTGGCCACTGCCCACCCAGCACTGAAAATTGTCTAATTGCAGTCAAGTGAAAACTGCCAGGGGGCGTCTGGCCTCTCTTGGATTTCAGTGGCAGCACAGCCCAGCAGAGGCAGCTGAAGGGACTCAGGCATTCGTGCAGGGTTTGAGTTCAGCAGTGCAAAAGGATGGAGGCAGCTCCGTGGAAGAGGACAAACTGCCCCTGGGTTCTGGCTCTAACAGAGTGCTCAGAGTTTGCTCAAGTGAGCACAAGCAGAGAGCCCTCAGAAAACCTGTTAATGGCTGGGTTTATTTTATAATCAAGTGACACACCAGAATTCTCTACTCTCATCAACTTACTTTAAAAAAAAAACCAAAAAAACAAACAACAACAACATCATCAACAAACCCCCCAAAACCCACAAAACCCCCAAAACCCCCAACAAAACCAGATACTTGGCATTTTGAGAACACTCCAGTATTTTCTACTTCACGCAAGGCTTCAGACAAGAAAAGAGGCCAGGGTGGCAATAGCCCCTGCTCTTGAGAGGCACAGATGAGGCGAGGGGAGAAAGGGTTCTTGAGTGGCTGGGATTGTAGAAGATGCTCTGCTGGTTGCCTGCTTATTTGCTTGGGCTCTGCTTAGTCTTCAGCTGTGATTTTGGAAGGCAATTTAGAAATTATTTTGGTAGAAATGATTTGATATGTATTGATGCAGTGTTTTAATGCTTTTCAGAAAATCCATGTGTCTTGCAGTCTGTGAAAAAAAAATATCATGAAATATCATGAGCTTGTGAAACATTTGTCTTAGATTTTCATGATCAGTAATTTTTACAATATTTTCCTGGACTTTCTGGAAATCTCTGATTAGCTGTGGGGTTTTACAGAAGAAACAAGAAACACAAACAACACCCTTCCTGAAAATCGATTTTGAGTACTGAAAGTACTGAATGTGATGCTTTCTTTAAAAAACAGGTGTTACAGCCCAGACTACTTCATTTTCTATCGACATTTCTTGATGACAACTTCTGTTTATCTAATTTCTTCCATTTGAGAGTGCTTTTGTACATTTTTCTAGACACAAGATATCCATTGCCTCTGAAGTCTGTAGTGAAATAAAAAATAATCTTTTCTTTTGTCCCATTTCTTATCCCTGTCCTATTTACCACAATGCACAGAATGCACAAAGGAACCTAGCACAGAATACTTCAATCCTGCTTGTATCTTGAGTTGGGATATATTTAGAAAGCTTAAATGATTTAGCTGCAAGTTGGCTTGAATGGTGGGAATTATACACCAAAACTGTCGATGTTTCTGTCACAGTTCATGGCAAGAATTTTAGCAGCTGCTGACAGTGAGCATCAAACCTCCCCTATCTCCAAATATCTGTATCTCTGATTTCTCCCTCTTCATAGAGCATTGCCATCTCCTCCTGTTCTGCTGTAGTGGCAACCCTTTCACTGTGATCCAGGGGATGGGAACTTCTTCCAAGAAAGAAATGACGGCACTTAGCACTCCCAGAAGCTTACAAGGAAGGAAAATACAAATTGATGAATTTCAGGGATTTCATGCTGAACTTTAGAAATGAAAATACCTTGACATGAGCAGTGCAACTTTATGTCAAAATAACAAGCATCATTTTATGAAGATATGCAGGTCCAAAAACCCAGACATCCTTCTCTACAAAGTGCAGAACTTAAATGGGAACAGTGTCTGTCCTAATTATTCCAGTTAAAATATTCTTTTTTCTCCATTCTCAATTTGAACCTCCTTTTGAAAGGAGTGGAATTTGGCATGAACTGTCTGTGAAAGAGTATTTGTGGCTCACACTTCGCACATCTGTGATGGTGCTGGCAGGGCCAGGGCACACCAAGGCAGCTTTCAGGTCAGAATCAGTGCTGAGGGATGTGCACAGACATGAGAAGTTTATATTGCAACGTGTGAAGCAAAGGCCATCGAATCAGGAAAATAATCAACCATTTGCTCAGATGTCAGAACATTTTAAACCAGCTGGGGGCAGGAATCCTGTGCCAAGTGCTTTGGAACCATTGCAGGCACCTTAGTCCTGTGCAGGAAAAGAAGGGCAATGAGTGCTGTTAAATCTGGGGATTCCTGACCTGCCCTTTCTGCATAATCCTCTGGGAGGAGAAATGAGCTCACAGGGCTGACAAAGCCCCAGTGCCTGCCCTTCACACCTCCCCAGCCCGCTGCTCGAGCCTCTCTAGAGGAGTTCAGCTCTGTGATGCGGACTTCAAAAGAACACATTTAAGTGCATTCCTGAATCAGAGTCAGTATTTGAGAGAAGATCAGTGTAATACGGATTTATGGGAGAAGTGAAAACTACTCAGTGATCCGTGATCCATGGCTGCCTGCCTTTGATATCATAGTTGGCAGAAGAAATAACAATTCTGCTTTGCAGCAGCTTTCATGATTTCCAAATTTATTTGTGTTTCAGGCTAAAATAAAACCAAGGCTATTCTTTTTTTTTAAATAGTGACATGAAACTATCTGGGTTTCTTCAGATCAAAAGTTTGAAGTTCACCTAGAACTGAGTTTGGCCTGCACATATCAAAATTTTAATATTTGACAAGGCACTGTGTCAGCACATGGACACCCTGATTGCTCAGGGAGCCATGAAATGGTGGCATTCCTGGATTGCAGAAGCCATTCCTTGCTGGAGCCCATTTGAGCCACAATACTTGCCCAGATGGAGTAGCTGACTTTACTGGGATTGTATTTTTGCACAGCAGGAAAGTTGCCCAGCCCTTGTTGGTCTGTAAGGATACAGTCTGGAACACAGGGAATAATTTCTGAGACACTTTCACAAAAAGATGGGGGAAATGCACCTCAAAGCTGCTGTTGGATTGTACTGAGGGACTCTCAGGTGTTAAAATCACCTCACACTGTTGTTTAAATTTTGGGGGGCTCCCAGAGGGGTCCCCCGAGAGATCCCCAGGTCCTAGGATTGTGGGTGTTCCCGTGCTGGCAGGCAAAGAGACTTCAGACGCCGGTGGGGTGCTGATCAGATGAGGGTTTATTCAGAGTCTCCCTCCAGGCAGGGAGCATGGTCCTGCGGGAGAGGGGGAAGGGAAGGGGAGAGGGGGAAGGGGGGAAGGGGGAAGGGGGAAGGGGGGAGAGGGAAGGGGAGCGTCTGGAGGCCTCCAGGGGGAAGAGGGGCAAAGAGGGCGAGACCCCTGCGTTTGCACTCTTAACACAGAGGTTCAAGGTGGGCGCGGTAAGATTCTTAGCCAGTGAGGTTACAGATACACGATACTGCAGGGAGGGTACAGACTTGGGATAAACCATACACTTTCCAGGGGTGAGCCAGAGCAAACCATTTCCATAAAATGCAATTCCACATCACACCATTTACAGACTGAGCTGGGAGCTCACTCTTTGCCCTAAATGAAACAGTGCCTGGGAGCAGCTGCCTTGTGAAATCAACTGCAGCACTGGATGCAGAGAAAACTGCATCATGATGTAGTCCTCATGTTGTAGTGTTTTGCAAACAGCCAGGAAAAAATGACTTCAGGAGTGTGTTGTCAAAGTGAGAGTGAGGAACTTGGCCAAGATCCAGTGCAGATTTTAATAGCAGTCACCCAGTCAGTCCAAGCAGACCACCTACACAAATTGACACTGGGTGTCTAAACACTAAATGTTTTCTCAGGCATTACAGATAGGTTTGATTTGGTTTGGTTTGGTTTTAACAGAGTTGTAGAGAGCTTTGCACTGCCGGATGTTTTGTTCTCTGAATGTTGGAGTGAGTTCAGTGGGTTCCTCAGCAGCACAGAGTACTTTTCTCCCCTTACAAAACCACAGACCACAGCCAAGGAGCCTCAGCTGGGCGGTTCCGAGTGGTTCCAAGCAGGCGGTTCCGAGCAGGGGGTTCCAAGCGGTTCCAACTGGTTTGGTTCTGAGCGGTTCCGAGCAGTTCCGACCGGTTCCGAGCGGTTCCGACCAGTTTCGACCGGTTCGATTCCGAGTGGTTCCGGGCAGTTCCAGGCGGTTCCGGGCGGTTCTGACCGGGTGGTTCCAAGCGGTTCTGAGCAGTTCGGTTCCGAGCGGGCGGTTCTGAGCGGTTCTGACCGGTGTGGTTCCGACCAGTGCGGTTCCGACCGGTGTGGTTCTGAGCAGTTCCGACCGGTGCGGTTCCAAGCAGTTCCGGGTGGTTCCGGACGGTTCCGACTGGGCGGTTCCAAGCGGTTCCAAGCGGTTCTGACTGGTTGGTTCCGAGCGGTTCTGAGCAGTTCCGACCGGTGCAGTTCTGACCGGTGCAGTTCTGAGCGGTTCTGACTGGGCAGTTCTGAGTGGTTCCGAGCGGTTCTGGGCAGTTCCGGGAGGTTCTGGGTCGTTTCGTGCAGTTCCGAGCAGTTTGGTTCCGAGCAGTTCCGAGTGGTTCCGACTGGGCAGTTCCGAGCGGGCGGTTCCGACCGGTTCCAAGCAGTTCCGACCAGTGCGGTTCCGACCAGTGCAGTTCCGAGTGGTTCCAAGTGGTTTCGAGCAGTGCGGTTCCGACCGGTGCCGTTTCGAGCGGTTCCGACCAGGTGTTTCCGAGTGGTTCCTAGTGGTTCCGATCGGTTCCGACCGGGCGGTTCTGAGTGGTTCTGAGTGGTTCCAACCAGTTCCAAGTGATTCCGAGCGGTTCCGAGTGGTTCCGAGCGGTTCTGACCGGTGCAGTTCTGACCAGTGCGGTTCCGAGTGGTTCTTAGCGGTTCCAACCGGGTGGTTCAGAGCGGTTCCAAGCGGTTCCAACCAGGCGGTTCCAAGCAGTTCCGAGCGGTTCCGAGCAGTTCCGAGCAGTTCCAAGCGGTTCTGACCGGTTCCGACTGGTTCAGTTCCGAGCGGTTCCGAGCGGTTCTGACCGGTTCCGACCGGTTCCAAGAGGTTCCAAGAGGTTCCGACTGGGTCGTTCTGAGTGGTTCCGAGCAGTTCCGAGTGGTTCCGAGCAGTTCCAAGCAGTTCCGAGCGGGCCGTTTTGACCGGGCAGTTCCAAGCAGGCCTGTGTGTATCCCTGTGTGCTCCTTGGCTCTTCATCAGCTGATGGTGGCATTATCAATTATCTCCCTCCCCCTTGTGTAAAGATGGAGGGAGCTCTTATCAACTTTTATTGCCTGGCATTGCAGGCACACATGGTGGGAGCTGTTCGTGCCCATGCATACTCCACTCCTGCTCCAGGTTCACTTTTCTGACCATTATTTCTCTCATATTTCACTGCCGTCCCCGGTGCAGCACTCAGCCTCCTGATCCCTTCTTCAGTGCTGCTGGTCTGAGATGCACACACTTGGTTGACAGCAGTTCTAGAATCAGGCTACAGTTGTTTTTGTAAAAATTATAGTACCTCTGGCCTTGCCAGCAGTAATGACTGAAACAGAGCTACTCACACCCCACTGAATCAGGCTGACACTAGGATAATTATATTTGTGTTATACTTTCAGTGCCTCTCCGTGTCACTGTTGTGGACTGAAATGAAATAAAAAATCATAGGGCAGTTCAAAGCAATTAAAGTGTGAGAGCCCTGGCTCAGCTTTCAAAACAGACCTAAATGTTTATCTTCCCTGCAGCATAAATCAGCTCTGGCTCGCAGGGCTGGATGAGGAATGGCTCTTAACAGGGACTCTTGCAGTCCTGGCGTGTTTATTTAATGTGGCAAAAGAAATCTATAACTCCTTGTATTTTCTTGTATAAGAACCTCATAATTCAGATGGTTTCCCTGTCTTGGCTTAGCAATTCATAAACATTAATAGGGATTTCTCTTCACTGCACTGCAGCACTATAAAGAATGCTCTGCCTAGAGAGGGCAAGTCAGCAGAATTAGAAACTTGCCCTGTTCTACAGGATATCTGCATTTGTGTACGATTCAACAGGGTGCTGGCTTGCACCTTTTCCCACAGGGATACTCATGAGAAGAGGAGGAGCTCTTTCCACTTTCTGATCAACTGTGCGCACATGAAGTTAACTTTCTCTTGCCTTTTCATGTTCTACCTATTCTATGAATGATTTAGTATTACATGTCCTTTCCAGCAGCATAGGAGAGTAGATGAACTTTCCATTGTAAGGCAAAAGATGTGTAAAATCTTTTCAAACCCACCAGCAGGTCAGATTTCTCCCCAGGAAATAATCAGTCTCAGCACTGCAGCAACATCCACAATCCTGAGTTTCAGCCTATGCAGTTAAAGGCTGCTGCTTGCTTCCAATAAATAAAATATTTTTAGATTTCAAGTCTATTTTAAACTTGCATGAGGGAGCCTTCAGTTTGGAGAGCTCACTTCCGATTTTTTGGCTTTCAGGAGACGAGAGCCTTGAGAGTGTGCTGGTCGTAGCTGAAAAAATACTTAAAAGAGGAGGCTTAAAGCAGGAGTGGGTGCCCAGAGGTGTTTCTGTATGGAAAAGTTCATAGGAAAGGTTCTGGGAAATGGGAAAGTTTGGGTGCAGGATGTGGGCAGCGTGAGGGAATTGCTGGTTTACACAGTGGTTGAGCAAGAGCAGATTGAATATGCACTGGAGTTCTGAGCATTGCAAAGAGGGAGGCTAAATAAGGGATACCATGGGCTTGGCAGGGTAACATTTGCAGTCGGTGTGGATGAGCATCTCCAGATTACTTCTGGAAATGTTATCCAGGCAGTGATTTCCCACTTTCCCTGGAGCATAGGGCAATTTAACATCAACTTTGTACATAATGTCTGTTAAAACTTTGGGAAAATTTTAGTTCATTTGAGACAAGAGGCCCAGATGACAGTTCAATGAATGCTGGACATTTCTGACAGCTTTTTAATAAATACAGAACTGGACATGATTCTGTCTCATACACAAACTGTTGAATCAATAAATTCCAGTGGGTTTATTCATTATTTCTTCTCTTTGGGGCTAGATATTTACCAGGCTTTTGAAGACTGATACAGACATGGAAATAATTACAGAAAAATTAACTAATATTTTTTCATTTAATATTTTGGGCAAGTTCATTATGTTAATGTCAGCTGGCATGTGACTACCCTGTGTTTCACTCACATTTTTGGTAGGATAAAGCTGGCTTGCCTTACAGAAGGGGGCAGTGATGTTTCATTTTTTGGAACCAGAATCCCCAACTAACAAAAGCTTTGGCTCTATATAACACAGGAATAAAAAAGCCCAATGTTTGCTCCTGTTATTTTGCTTCCTCATATTACAGTCATTCTTCCTGCTTGTTATTACTTGATTTTCTTCAAGGAAAAAAGTTCCATCTTGGAGGGGATGTGAAGGCAGTGGATGGCTCAGAGTGCTCCTGCCACCTGCCTGAGACCTCTCTGGCTCAAAAGGCAAATCCTTGGTAATATTTCAAATTGCATAAAAATGTTCATGACCTGTTACCTGCTTGTTTCACCTCATGGTTTGTTTGGCTTCAGCCTTCAGATATTGCAGCTCATCAATGATGTTTTGTGACCCCATTCATAATGTTCTGCTTCCTGCTGGGGAGAGGGAATAAAATGTGGGATCATGATGAAAATGAGCATATGCACAGAGCAGACAGGCTGCTCTATTCTAGGCACATCCTGCATCCTGGAGCTGTCAGACCCCAGGTTTGATGGGCTGGGTGTTTTTAGCTCACACGTGCCAGTGAGTGACAGGGCAGTTTCATTCTGAAATGGCTCTCTGTTCTCACCTGGCTCCTGCTGCCCACAGCACATGGGATGGACAATGCCACAGGAGGCTTCCCTACAGGAAATGTCTCTTCATTGTTTGCTCTGCCTGACTTGAACTGACAGCAAACAGGGCTTGGTTGAGGGGGGATAATCCCAAAAGCCATCTCATGACTCTTCTCCTCTGGCTTTTCCCCCACCACAGAGCTGCTTCCAGACCTGCTCCTGGCTCACCAGCCCAAGCATGTTCTCCTTTCTGCATCACCTCCCAATTTCATCTCTTGCACCACTGGAGCCTTTCTCACTCACACTGGTTCAAGAGGTGCTTCAGCTCCTCCCTGCATTTCTTCCCACCAAGCAGATCCCAAGAGAAACACATTCTGTGGAGCTGGGCAGTTCGCTTTGATCATTACTTCATTGCAGGGTTGTCTTCTGCTTTCCCATTGCTGGTGGTGTGCTCTTTATCCCTCACTTCCAGATTTTCTTAGTGCTTTTCCACATGTAAGGAACTACTGGAAGACCCCCAGTCTGCAGTGAATACTTCAGACTGGTTTTTCTTTGAATCCCACTGAAAGACTGATGACAGATAAACACCTTGAGGTACAAATACTTTCTCCTGGTGCCAGTATGTGTCCATCTCTATCTGTGTTTTTTGTTTTATCCTGTCAGTTGTTCTTTGTACATAGTCCAAGGGGTACATGGTCTCTTGGGAACATTCTGAAATATTTCTATTATTGTTAAAATGCAGTGAAATAGCCCCTAGAAACTGAGCCTTCGTGCTTGCTTGATACCTGCTGAATAGCTCAGCCTTTTTGGGTAGACTTCCATCCTGTCATATTCAGTCTCTGCCCTGCCCTTGAAGAAGTATAAATACTCATTAAAAATCTCATGATTAATTAACCAAGTCAATTTTCAGAGAGTGAAAGCAAAATAGTTTCTGTGGAAAGTTTATTTCTAAACCATTATTTCAGATTTGATTTCATTGTGTACATCCAGTCCTGAACATAGTTCTGAGGTGAAAATGTTTATCAATAACAATTATTGTGCATAGTGTTCATGTCCAAAAGAATTTTCCAGACAAAAAATAATTTTAGAGCATTTCTCAAGTAAAAAAGGGATATATAATCTTCAATTTGTTAGTAGAACACACTGGCAAGAAAAACAGTCTCATCCTTGATTTTTTTAGCTTCAATGCCCAAATCACTAACATTTTAATCAAACCACTCCTCCCAAATGGCCTGCCACGGGATCAGGGCTTCTACTGGAAGTACAATTGCTCACAAATCTTATTTCTTGATGTAGCCCTTTAGGGTTTGGAAATGTCTTTTTTGGGAATAATTTGAGTGTGCTATGACTTGTGATGCATAGTCCCAGCAAAGTTTCCAGGGCTTCCCATTGAATTTCAGGATAAATGATTTGCTTCAGAACAAACAACCCTGTTGCTGACAAACATAATTGCTACGTGTTTCTCTTTGCAAATATTGTGATGGTGTTCTGGTTTGCTGTGATCTCATGGAGATCTCACAGGGTGCAGCTGAAGCCATTTAACTCTTTCCACTGGAGCCTGCTGAACTTAACCTCTCCCACCCGTCAGCCCTGGGCCTGTCAGTGAAGTTCCTGGAGGTAAGAAAACAGCCAAGAAGTAGTGAGAGGGCAGTCTGTGGCAGCAGTTTCAATATTTACTGGAAAAATAGCAATAGCTACTCAAATAACCTTAAAAGCAGAAATGCTTCTCTGAACTCTGCAAGTTTTTAAGGGATGGCATCAAAGCCCTTGAGATTAAAGTGGGGTTTATGGGTTTAAACTTAACAGTATTAAGTCTGTAAACCCAAGATGGGAAATAATAAATATTAATCTTACAAGTTACAGTAGTTAAGAAGCGGTGCTGGAAGCTGTTACAGAATTTGAGGTGCTGTTGTTGGAAGTTGATGTTAATGAAGTTGGTATCTGCTTTTGATAGATCAGTCACTCCACTTATTCATGGATCAGCAGGGTAGCATTAAGTATTTGTGGCTGGCCTGCTTTTCCAAGGTCATTTTAATTAACCAAAATAACAGCAGGTGATAGAATATTTGATCTAAAATACAGATAGCAGTGGGGATACCTGAGGAATAATTCTAAATGCATGTGCCAGAGGTGTTGGTAATGGATAAGCAGTATCACAGCCAGTTTTATACAGAGGTATGTGGGAAGCTGGCTGCCTTTAAAATAAATGAATCTATTTAGGCAATCAACCTCTGCTGCACAGTCAGTGGCCTGCAGGAGGCCGAATTGTTATGTGGCAATGGTAGCTCTTAAAAAATGTCTTTACAAATGTCATGTTTTCTGTTTTCTGCTTGATTCCCTCGGTCAAATTGATGCTCTCTGGTTGGGGAAAACAGTGTCAGGGAAAAAATACTGCTGATTGAGGGCCAGTAAAGGCTTTTGTGGAAATGGCAGGACAGCCTTTCTGCCTCCAAAGCTGATCTGCACTTTCAGATGTGCACTGATGCATTCCTACACTGAAACAATAAAATTGTTGATGGCTATAACTCTATGAAACACACAGGACTCTTTGAGAACCCTAAGGGTTTTCATTAATAGCACATTGAAGGTTGAAATAGCTTGATTTTAGCATTTAGGTTTTTGAGTGTGTCAAAAAGGGCCACATTTGATAATGATTTTTACATGTTATTTTATGAAAAGTGTTAAACTCTCTGTAACTCCAAATAAAGAATTATTTTAGAGTTGTTTGTAGGCAGAGTAATAGGAATGGTATCTGAATCAAGTCATGTCAGGCACAAACTGAATACATCTGAGATATTCGTAATTCCACTCAGTGTCTCTTCTAGGATGGTGTTCCCAGGTGTTCATTGGACCATAGCAGATACTGAGTGGTTGAACAGAAGAAATGAATAAGAATGACTGTTTCAGTCCATTTCCCAGAATATGTGCTTAAATACTCCTGGTTGTGTATACACATCTCGAGCTTTCCTGTACCCTAGTAGGCTTTTTCCTTGGTACTCATGGAGCTTGTGTTACAGTCTCTCACTCCCACTGCCAGACTATTCCTGGCTTCCTGGAAATGCTGGGTTCAAAGGCCACCTCTCCTGGTTAGATCCACACACCCCCTTGCCTCATTTAGGACTGAATCCAGCACTAGGGGAACAATTCCTCTTGCCTCCCTCTTCACATGTTTTCTGAACTACTTCTAAGTAGAAGTGATACATTTGTAAATAAAGGTCACATAACACTTTGAGGGTGAGGCAGGAGGGTTCTGTCACTTATTTTGGTTTGGATGCATCATTAACTAATGAGTTGAGCCTGCTCAAAAAAGTAACAGGAAATGTTTTCATCAGCTGTCAGTGTGAGATGTCATTATATAACCCGACAACGTTTTAAAAAAAGTTGGAAATTATCTAAAGCATTTTGGTCCATCATAATTTTAGCATTTATCTTTCTCTAAGACCTGAAGTGGTAAGTGACCTGAAGGGCTCCACAGACACATCCCCACTGTTCCAGCAGTGCAGGGCTGCAAGACAGGGAGCTCTTGGCTCATGCAAAGGTCAGCTGGATTTCAGCCATTCCCCTTCTAAGGGTCCCTCTCTCTGGGCTGGAGAGGCTGGAAGAGAGTTGGTCACACACAGTCCCTTGGGGGGTTGCTTGGTGCAAGATGCCTGAACTCTGCAGCACTGCCTGCTCCCTGTTGTCACCTACTGTGGTCCTTCTGTTGTAGCTGCAAACCTGGAATGGGCAAAGCAGGTCCTCATCTGCAGAACACAACGAACAGTGCTCCCCATGCCACTCCCTTGGCAGCAGCGGCAAGTGTGTCTTATATTTAGTCAGAAGCTTTGCTTACAGTCAGAAATCTGAATCAGTGATGCTGTTGTGGCCAAAAATACTGCCTGAAATGCAGTTTTCTCCTTAGCAGTTGGGTTTTAGGTGTGGAAAGGTTACAGGTAAGATACAAACAGCACTGGCTTTTAACACATAGAGGTGTCTGAAGTTGATTTCCATGGATGATTGATTTGCTCTGTGGGGGACCATGCTCCCCTTTCTTCATCATTATCGCACAGAAGAAATTACTTTCTCACTGAACCCAATGCCAAACAATTCTTTGGAGCTTGACTCCAGAACTTAGCATTGCAGTGGCTTTAAAGAGCAAGAGGATTTGGGAGTGTTAAGAGCCCAAACTTGTTCCTGAACAGTTCCCTGAGTTTCCCCGGAGGGTTGTCAGTGGAAAGTGTCCAGCTGCTGCTGCCAAGGATGAAGTTCTTCAGCAGGATGAGGTGCCAAGCTCTTTGCCAGAGCAGCAGTGAGACGCTGCTGCTTTGGGCCGCCGTGTGCCTTGATGAGATTGTTGATCCTTACCAAGAGCAGTAGTGCTGATTAAAATGCCAATACTTGGTCCAACAAGTTCCCTTTCTCTCTTTCCCTTTAGTTTCCTCAGAAAATGGCTGTTTCCTTGCACTGCGTTCTTTAAACCATGATTACACCGTGCTCTTGCCCTGTTTTTGCACACTGTGCTTACAAAGTAGCAGATAATTTAGAGTTGCTTTTCATGTAGAAATTATATTTGCCCCTGGTATGTTTAGAGCAATTTCCAGCCTTGCCTAATGGATGTTTGTGCTCATCACTTATCACTGTGCCATCAGTGGTAAGTAGGATGCTCTCAAAATCTGAGCTTCAGGAGTGACTCAGACTCTTCACACTATTCGTCTGTTTTCTGCTGCTTTAACCACAGCTCTTAAACACATTGTTCAAAGGCATTTGGTTTGTTATTTTATTGTTTAGCACATTAGTGCTTCAGAGGCGCAGTTAGGTCCATCTGTCAGACACCACAAAAGCACAGGACATAGAGATGCTGGGTTTACACCTTGTCTCTCCTCAGTGCACACCCAAGAGTCTGACTTCTGGAGGAAATGTTGCATTTGCTTTGAACCTTCTTGATAGATCTTTCTCTGTTAGTATCACTGCCACCAGCCGTGGGTTTTCTGTACTGTGAACTGTGTGTGAAAGGCTACAGAAAGGCACTGCCACTGCATTCATGTTAAAGGAAAAAATAGATTTTGACATCAAGCTATTGTAGCTTTCAGATTTTTTTGATGCCTTCTCCAGATTTAGAGGTCTATCAGTATTTCAGCAGTTGATTTAGCAACGAAGTTGGATGAGAAGCTTGTCTTTTTCACACTTGTTTATAGTTGTTGTGTTTGTAAGAAAAAGATGATTTTTCTGGCCAGGGAGAGTTTTAAATTTGTTTTAAGTAGAACTGAAATTTTGCTTATGCTGTTCCATATGTTAATTCCAATAAATGAAGTTGTAAAGGGGGTGTTGCCCAGTTCATCCTTTGCTCCCTTGCAGCAAAGGGAAAAATTAGAGTTTTGTATCAATGTACAACAAGGTAGGTAAGAGTTCAAGTAGGTGTTAAGAGAAACATTAATCAGCCTCACATGCAGTGCTGTATTTTACATGTTTGTGATTTATATCTGTGTGAGTATTTAAATTAAGTCCATGGATAAATTGAGGATGACTGTAAAATTCAGCATGAAGTATAGAACATGGCAGCAGACAAAACAAACTTGGTTTAAATTTGTTAGGGAGAATAAGGTAAAAGTCTACCTGAGCAGACTGAAGTCACTGCAGGATTTTGGTCTCCAAAGCTGCTGAAGGACTTTATTATACCACTGCAGAAGGTAGGAAATGTCACTGAGCAGAGCAACAGAGGAAAAACCCAGGAATTTCAGACTGGAAAATGTAAAAAAGCGAGATTTTCAAATTGGTTTTAACACGTATTTTTTCAGAGCAACAATTTGGGTTTCGTTACCTCCCTTAAGCTATATACAAGTACATTCTTCACAGTTGGATTATTTGGAGTTTGGGTTTTTTTTAAGTAATAATAATAAATTTCAGAAAACTGAAGCTTCTGACAAATTAGGAAAGGAGTTGCAGACAATGAGAAAATATTCATACATCAGTTCTATGATGCTTTTCACTTGCTCTTGAAAAAAAGCTGTCAACTTTTCTGTTAGGGAAGGAGATTTATGTGAAACGGGGGTAATTGGGTCTTTGACCTATGGACTGGATTTCTTAATCTGGGCTTGTGAATTGCAAAAGTTGAATTCCTTTTGAAACCTAGTTAGCAAATATCTCTGGAGAATAAAACAGTGTGAAATGGAGCCCTGGTTTTATTACAGAGGCTGCTGCAAGGGTGACTTTGTTTCATGTAATTGCTTGGGGACCTCCATCTGATCTCTTCACTTGAAACTGATACCACAGGCTTTAATTGAGTAAGGCTGTTCTTGAAGTGGAAATAGTTTACATTGGGAGATTAATTTCTACAGCTGAATATCTTGGCCTTTGTCTCAGATAAAAATTAATTTTGCACCTCTGCATTCAGCACTGCTGACAGCAGCACTTGCAGCTGCCCCTCCAGCCCAGAATTTTCAGCACCTCCAGAATAAACTCCCCTTTCCAGGGGGTTCAAATGCAGTGCTGAGCTCTTTGTCCCTTTCTAAAATACTCCACATCAAGGGTGTAGACAGGCCAGATCTCAAATCCAAGGAAATAGCACACTGGCAGCATCTCCATTGGAAATAGCATTGTAAAGGATAAATTTATCCTTTAAAAAAAAAGCAGGATAAAACACAATTTCACTTGTTTTCCTGCTTTGCAGTCTGCGTTGATTTACGAGTGTATTTCTAATTCTTTTAAAACTCAGGATTATCATGGAATGTCTGGAAACCCGGGTAAAAATTAATGACAATTCCTTGCTTGAAGTAATGTTTCAACTTGCAGATGGCAATGCCAGGTTTGGCTCCAGAAACAAGAGAAATCTGAAGCATTTGATTTTTAAAAAGAAGAAATCCATTTAGAAGGGAGCAGGCAGAATAAAGGGCAGATAAGGCAAAATAATGCCTACAAATGCCAACCTATCTTGTCCTAAAGCCCAACCTTCTGTGTGACATTGGGGCAGCATGGGAGAGTGCAGGCTGCTCTCATCAGTAAATGTTATCAAGACAGAAATCTTTGAGTGATCCTGTGCTGAAAGGGACTCTTGGCATGAATGAAGTAATCTGTGTAGGTTTAATGACTGAGAGCCTGTCGGAGTCCAGAACATCCCTTTGGCCACCCTGCAGGGTTTGGAGACTGGACAGGGAGGTCTGGGACCTGTACAAGGGGGTCAGCCAGCCTCACACAGAGCCCAGGAAGACACTGCCTCTCATCCCTGTCCATGGGAGTGAATGCCCACATTGTATGAAGAATCACAAGCTGAGAGAATTCAAAATTACTAGTAGTTAATTGATCACAGAGTGCAAATGTAGATTCTAGGATTTGTAGTATATGGGTTTGGAGAGGCAAAATGGAGGAATTAGGGAGTGGTCCTGTCCTCCTTGTTCTTGTTCTTTTCCCCCTTTTTCTGCTGACTTGTATTACAAGGATTGGTTTAGAGTAGAAATGACGTGTTAACATAGGTAGTAAGTATTGGTAAGATTCTGTAAATAAAAAGTACATTGTGGATGGTGGTTGGATCAGGGAAATGGTACAAAGGGTCTGGGACCTTCTGATCCGCCCCAGTTTGCCGCATGTCCTGCTCTGCTGGAGATGTCTGGCAGAGCTGAAAAAGAACTGAGAGATAATGAAGAATGAACAACCTTGGAAACATGCACTAGCGGACTCAGCTTGTCTGCTCTGGCTCTGGCATGAGACCTTTTGGGCAAGGGAAGCTCAAAAGCCCTGTATACCTCGGGGAACCGCAACCCCTAGGTGAATCTCAGGGAAAAGCAACCCTGAGAAGAGCCTTTTTGGTCTCTAGTGTCAATCTCCTTTAAGAAGGGGCTGTACAATCCTGCTGCTGCCAGTTTTCATCTCTGCTGATGCTAAATGTAGCAGTCTCAGGGATTGGCGGCTGCTGGTAGAATAGCTTTTTGCTGAAAGAAAAGCCTTTGTATTGATAAGACAAAAAGGGGGTTAATTTTAAATTCCTCAAACCCTTCTGTAGACAAGAAAACACAGAGCAATTTGATTACAGGTGGCAGTGATGTTCTGCATCCCTGGATTCTGAAGCAGGTTCAGTCATGGTTCTGTTCCATACTCAAAAGCAAGAAAAGACAAAATTAGTTCCTGCAGAAAGCAGAACCCAGTGAGAAAACCTATTTATTATTTGTCTATCTGCCTCCTGTTGCAGGAGGGAAGTAGCTGGTGCCAGTCATAAAGCTTTTCTTGGAGACTGGTGCATTATAGTTCTGGAGAGTCACTGCTATCTTGGATCTTCTTTCCAACCCTATTTGTGGTTTGCACCCTAGCTGTTAATGCAAGCACACAGCCTGGTTTAAAATAAAACTGATACAGAGCAAACTGAATATGAAGCTCAAGTGTTTTGAAGCTTCATGGTTGGATTTCCTGGGGATTTTTGGAATGTTTTTCCCCATTTGACTTGTCTTCGCACATTCGTGTCCATCTTTCAGAAGGTTGTCTAGGTAAGCAGTTATTAAACCCGTCTTGGAAAGTCTGCACATTTATCAGAGAGCGTTGTGCTGCCTTTCATCACATGGCTGCCATGAGTTTGGGTGGTGTCATGCGCTTCAGTCTTCAGCCAGATTTCTTTAGTGACCTACCTTGGGTTTAATCTAAAAGGATTTTGTGAGGCATTTACATTCCCTTGAGATTTGTCAGGATGATGACAAAGTATTAGTGCATTTCTATTAATGATATCTGCAGTTTGAATTGGCTAGACAAATATAAATGCTCTCTGCAAACTGAGATGAAATCCTGCCTGAGATTTATACAGACAAAAAAGTATTTAAGTGAAAAGATCATGCAATGAGAGTTTTAGCTGATCCCTTTGATCACACTGACATTCAGTATATCCAGTGGTTCTCATTTTCTTTGGGAACATGGGATGCCATTTCCTACATCTCAGTATAGAGCACTGGAAGAGAAGAGGCTGCTCTGAGTTCCTGGTGCATGCTGGAGCATTTTTGTCAAGGCAGAACTGATTAAAAACCATTAATGATTAATGTATGATTTGCACATTCAGCGTTCATTGTTGGAGCTGAAATCTCTCCTATTTGACTTCAACCTGATGGAATGTTCTCAGGGATGTTAGGCAAAATTACTTCAATCCTTTTTTTCCAGTGAAAGAATTTAAAGGAAGAAAGGTTTTCCAGCTGCTGAAAAATGGAGACCACCTATCTTTGATCAGATTTCTTTAGACTAACAGTGTTTTAGAAGAAAAGGCTGGGGTGTAAAAGGCAAAATTACCAAACCTCAAGTTAAAGAAAACTAACTTTTAAATAATAATTTAAATAATAATTTCTCTCCCTAATTGTCCTGTATAATATAAATAATAATTTGTAGCAAACCAATTAATCATTTGAAGCTAATTCAGAAAACACAGCATTACTTTTTAAACCCGGAAAAAGAACCATAGTCAGAGGACAGAGGTCTTGATTGCATTCAGAAAGCTGAATGGAATTCTCCACACAGTCTCTAAGGCACTTTCAGATTTCATATAGACATCTTACAGCTTTGCTGAATGCTTTGATCTGATTCTCAAATTGCCCAAAATCACAGTACTGAGCTGGATGGGAAAGAAGGTGCAGCCACAGTGGTGCAAGAGGGGAAAGAAGCAGCCTTGATTCTGTTCAGAAAACAGGGAAAATCAAACCAGTCTGCTGGCATGGCTTGATCAGAACTGTTACAGCTCATATCAGGTCTTTTGGCCCTAAGTTGGTCTCAAGTCTTGGTTTACATGGCATTAAAATAAAAAAGGAATCAATATCAGTCAGTATAACATCTCTATCTTAGTAGATTGTTTGTACGTTTTATGTCACCCACACAACAGGGAAGAGGAAAAATGCGACAGGTTAATTGTGTAAAACTAACTAGAATTTTAATTCAGTTTAGAAATTATATTTCAGTAGGCATTTGAAATATTTAATTTCTCTTGTTATGTTTCTTTCCCACAATGCACATTTTTTTCTTTCCCCCCCTTAAAATTTTGATGAATGCTATTCAAAAAATAATTCTGCAGCAATGTCTTCTTTCAGGAGCACTTCTGTTTTCAGCCTATAGAAATAATTTTATCTTCTTGCTGTTACGGCAGTGACAGATGATATTTTCTTTTTCTCTACATTTAGACACCTTATATTACCTAGCTCACTGAGATAAAAAAGACCCTTCATATACTGAAGTTACAAAACCCTTGATGTGCTCAGAAAAGACACTACATTATTTACTGCCATTTTCCCCTCATTTTTTGACATTACAACCGTAATCACTTTTTTTTTTTTTTTTTTTTTTTTTTTTTTTTTTTTTTTTAATAAGGTTATTTCTGAAATCCAAGAAGGAAAAATGGCCTGTTTTGGTTGAGGCCAGGAATGTTTTCTAATGAATATTTGTATTGAAAATGCTGTGCTTGGATTGCTCCTGCATTAGAGACAGCTGAGCTGTATGTATAATGTATCAGAAGAAATAAACAATGCACATTTTAAATGATGTCCTGATATTGCTCAGGATGTGACTCCTTCAGCAGAAGGATTTGTGGAATGGAAGCCAGAGAGAGCTCATCAGTATGGCACTTAATGGGATCTCCCTCTGAGGTTTTTCTTGGTATGTGCACTCACAGGTTATTTGTTTAAATTATTTGTGTATCTGCATTTGTTGTGTACTGACTTTTGGATTTTTCGCTTTTCTAGCTATTGCCCACAGCTGTTGTTTTGCTGTGGAAAGGTTGGGCCTTGAGGTGAGGGGGCTGCAGTCCTCACTGCCGTGAGGGCACACAAACTATCTCATCAGGCAGTTAGGTTTTGCTGCCAAATCCCAAGGATAGGCGTTTTTCCTATTAAACAGTGTATATAAGACAGCTCTGTTTATTTCTTTGAAGGTTTCCCTCAGGGCAGGCTGCCATTTTACCCCTGGTGAGGCTGAGGGGCCGCCGGAGCCATGCCCAGCGCTGGCTCCCCTCACGGCGCCCACAGACCTTGCTGCTTGCCAGAACACTTTTGGCTGCTTTTACTGCAAATATTTTGGGAATCGAGCTTGATCTTTGGACCACCAGAGCCCCTGGCATCTGGGCTGCAATTTTTCCCCTCAGAGTTGCAGGGAAAGCAGGGCAGGAATGTTCCCGTGAGGGGGAATCAATGTCTGCTGGGCGTGTCAGGTGAGCTGGGATTGTCCATGACCCATCCGCTGTCACAGTGTTTGAAAACATGTTATTTTCTTTTCTTTTGTTGTAGGACTTAAAATTTCTTTATTTAAAATAAATATTTTAAAAAATCTTTATTTTAACCCCTTGAGCACACTTAGTCCTCTGAGGAGTTTTGTGTAAAAATAACAATTAAACCCCAAAACAGTATAAGTGTGACTTGTACACTCAGAGAAGCACTGGTAGATATGGAGGGATTTTCAAGAGAACTGTTTTTAGTAAATCTAGAAGTATTGTATAGGAAGGGCTGTGTGTTTCTTTGTGTCCTGAAGTTATTGTTTATTAATCCCCAGATCACTATGTGGAGTCCTGTGGCACAGCTGGGTGGGTTGTGCTGGTGAGCACTTTCAGGATTAACTTTTTTGATAAGATTGTCCAGGGAAAAACAGCACTTTGGTGAGGCATTCAGACCTTCAGAGGCTCCGGCAGAGTTGTCCATGGAGGCTTTCTGTCCCTTTCTTGCACAATCCAGTTTGCTCCTGGGATTTGTGCATTCTTCAGGTATCTGGCTGGTTTTGCTCTCCTGGGCACTACAAAGCAGCGAGGCTGTATCAGCATCAGTGTGTCAGACCCTGTGACTCTGTTTAAGCTTATCCTCCTTTGAGGCTAATGTTAGTGCTGCTTCTAGCCAGCTGTACAGCTTTCAACCTGAATGACCCTTCTCTTATTTATTAAAAAAAAAAAAAAACAAAAAAAAAAACAACCAACCAAAAAAACACCAACCCAGAGGTATGTTTTATCTTCCCCTTTATGACTGGGAGAGAAAAAGTAATCACTGTGACCCTGATCATGACATATCTGAAAGTACTGCCAATACTGCTTTCAGCTCTTACCCTCTGAAATTCTTTCTTTCATGTTAGTAAAGCCCTGCATTCTTCTACATGTTTGTGGCATAGTGATATTGATAAAACCTTGTTTTATTCCTTTACAGTGCTCTTGACTCAAGGTAACCTTGACATTCACTTCTGGGACTTGATTGACTTCTGAAGTTAAATGGCTTTGTTAATTAACTAACAATTTAGGTTTCTTTACGAAAATCAGGGAAATCTGCCTTTTTGCTGTTGAGAGATCTAAAATGAGTGACCCAATTGCTGCTTCCCTGAGCTAATTTAGAAAGGGAACTTGAAATGCTGTGGGGCAAATTTGGGTTTACTGCAGTATTTTCTGTATTCCATTAACTTCTTTAGTTGTCGTAGCAATGCAGAGGCAAAATGACAGCAAGCCTTGAATTAGTGTTCATGTTTCAAATAAGACAAATAACATCTTTTAAAAGATAAGTACGGTTGATACTTAGCACAAGCCCAACTCTGATATGCTTCAGGGATTCCTTTGAATTCCTGTTCCTGAAAATGAAAGAATCACTCTGTGTGGCAGATGCAGAAGGAATTTCCTGTGTGCAAAGAAAAGAAAAACAACCCACCTTAATTAATCTTCCCACTGAAAAGAAATCTGTAGGGAGTCAGAAGAGCTTCTGTGCAGTTGCCAGCTGTGGAATTTGAATTTTGGGCGTTAATTCACAGAAATCATTGGGGTTTTGTGGCATTTTTGTGTGATGTCTGCCCCGCTCCCCACCCATTTAATTAGCATCGTATTTATTATCCTCAGTGGTTCTAAACTGCAGTGATTCCACCCTGAATGAAGTGTCACAGTGGCTTCCCACCTGTGTGGATGGAACAGAACATGAGCAGCTGGAGGTTTAGGGTCAGTCAGAAAAATAGTAAGTCAAGGATGGCTTGTTAGACTTTCTAAATATAGTTAGATTTTTTTTTTCCTAATTTATTTTATTTTGGGGAGTGGGCATGGGAAGAGAAAGTATTATAAACTCAGTTGAGGGAGATGTATGAGATACTGTCAGTAACATTTTTGCCTTCTTTTTTAAGAACTGTTGAAAGTTACCTGCTCTGTGTAGTAGTTATTGGCACAGGCTCGCACTTAATGTCAAACTGGCAAATTAAACTGTTTTTCCACATCCAAGGATTCTCTTAAAACTAAAAAAAGGTGGGGAGACTGGGCATGATTCAGCTGTAGACTTCTTGCTTCCCTCTTTCCATTTCTCTGTTTCCCCTTTGCCTCCAGCCATACAACTGCAGCTCCTCATTTTGCGTCTGTTCACACATGAATTATCAGAGCTTGCCTGAATGTGCTACTTAACCTCCTTTCCCTCAAATCCCTTGGTAAGTAAGTAACATATGGGCAACATTTTGGGTACAGCTCACATTCAGAGTTTAGATCCGAGTGTGATACTGAGTTTGGGTTTGAGCACAGCTGCCTGATTTCCTCTCAGAATTCCCATTCAGAAATCTGTGTCTGTACAGTGCATGTGAGGACATCCCAAACCTATTTCTTCACCCCTGATAAAGTGCTGAGTGTTGTCCCTCTTTATCCATAAGCAGTATTAGCTGCACTTAGTTCCTGGTGTAGGCAGTGGTGCTGGGAGTGGTGCCCAGTGGTGTCATGTAATTGGTGATACTCAGTGAATTCCTGCTCTTCCCTCCTTGTTCCTTTGGTCCCTTTCTGGTTTTATTTTCCCGCTACAAATAATTTTTCAAATTACATAAATAAAGCTAAATGGACATCTTGCAATTTATCGTTACTATGACCTAATGGTAGCAAAAAGAGGCATAATTAGCTGGTGTATGGCAGATGGGGATTGTTTTCAATTTGCTAACCTGGTATAGATACAAAATAGAACTCTGGCTACCCACGGTCAACAGTAAATCACTTATTAATCTTAAGACAGCATTTGACCCAAATTTATTAAATAATTTCTTCAAGCCCGTGGAAGTAAATGAGATTTTGGGATCAGCCTGTATTGGTGATTGTTTGATTTCATGTGAAATAAAAGACCTGACACTTATGAAATGTTTGTTGTTTCTTTTCTTTCTAGTGAAACAATGAATGTTAACTCAAGAAATGTGAATTGTTTGTAATTTTCTGTGGAAAAGCTTCAGACCTCAAGACAGAAGAAAATGCATCGTGTGTTAATCAGGCAGAACGAGGAATAGGAAAATAGGAGCCTGGTGCAAACATTTCTCGAATCTCAGTGATGTGGTAAGTGAATTTTGCATATATTTGTAGCTAATTAACTTGCTTCTGAAATACTGTAAATTGTGTTTCTGGAGTCACTGTGACACCAGGGTTTCAAGGTGCTTCTACGGAACACACAAGAAGGTTTCCTGGGGGAGGCTGGCAAACCAACAAGAACAAAAGCCCCAGGCTTTTTCCAGCCTGACTGGAGAGCAGCAGTGACAGGGGTGAGTCAGTGCACAGTGCTGGCCCCTCTCCAGCCTTCCCATCAGCTCCATGGTGCTGGAGCCGTTTGCACTCAGCAGCCCTGGCTGCAGGAGCTGTGGAAGGTGTTTTCATGGACTGCTAAGTGGGGTTGCAAGGGAAACTCAATGCACTGTTTATCAATGACTATGAACCCTTCTCTCTCTCCAGGAAAATAAAAATATAATGAGAAGGGAGAGCATTCCCAAAGGTCTTTGTGGGTCAATGTAATGTTGAGCTAAAGGAAATTAGAGGATAGTTGATGTTCCCAGAGGTACAAATGATGTAAACTGATGTGTAGAGAAAGAATTTACTCTGCAAGGAACACTTTAAGCACGCATTCACAGCTGCATTTGCAGTTAAGTTACAGATCAGGTCAAGTGTCTTTTGCTCCATGGTTTTCCAAAGGTCTGCGAGACAAAGCTGACATCAGGACAGGTTTATACTTTTCCCCCTTAGTGTTTTGGATGCTGTTGCATTTTTATCACTGAGGGGCAGTTTACAGAAGTGTTACTTGAACTATTGCACAGACATTGCAAGGCCAGCACAGAGACAGAAGCATTAGGAGGGATGATAAAATGAGGGTTTTCAGCCTGTGCCCTTTCTAAATGTGCTCAGGTAAGTAGAAGGTAATACAGTTAAAATGTTAGTGCCATGCTGTCATGGGTTGGCACTGGCCAGATGTTAATGCACCCATGAATATATGTTTTTTCTCTAACAACTCCTGTGGGATGTGATCAGGAACAGAGCAGAGCAGGCTTAAATCTTGAAAACAAAAAAAACCCACCAAAACTTTATTAATTACACAAGAACAGGGACAGAAATACTCTTAAACACACACAGAGACAGAAATAAAAACTTCTTAGAACATTTCTTCTCCCAGTTTCTACCTCCCCACCCATCACTCTTCACAGACCAAACCTTTGGGTTTTAGATCAAACAATCACCACTCAAAAACAAACTAATCTTCAAGTCAGCAAGGGAGAGAGGAGTCTCTCTTGCACCACAGACTGTTCCTCAGAAAACACGGGTCTACCCCTTATGTGTTTCCATGTCACCCATAGCACCGCCTGGAAAAGTCTGCCAGGGTGACACTCTCTTTTTCCTATGTCCAGCGCTCTCACCGCTGTCCAAAGGATGAAAACTGCATACAGGGCTCTTTTAAGGATACTTGCGTGCCGAGCTCTCCCCTTTTTACCCAGGGGCCGGGGTTCCAGGAGCAGGTCTGCCCTGAGGGCAGAGGGCGCCACCTCACCCTCCCCCTCTCTTCTCTGCTCGCTCCCCTCTTCAAGTGCCAGTCACTGTAACAAAAGCAAGGGCAGCTGTATCCACCCAAAAATGCAGTTTATGTTCAAAAGAGACCCAAGTTCAGTCCATGGCTGACATTATGCAAGAAAAGTCCAGCTCCGAAGGCTACTCCTCTCATTCTTTGCCCATCAGGTTCCTTCCAATCGTGCTTTATCACCTCGGTCCCAGGCCGCTTCCTTCTCTTTTTTCCAAAATCACCAGTCATGAGAATCAATGTCTAAGAAAAGTTTCTTTCTGCCAAGCAAGGGTTAACAGTTTCTAGCTTTCGGCAGGGCTGCAGGCTCAGGCACTCCCAGGCTGGGCAAATCCCACGTGGCTGGGCACCTTCTCCCGGGGGGGAGGGGGGTGAGCACACACAGAAGGCACTTCCACAGTTTTCCACCCCTCCATCCTGGACGAGGCAGCTCAGTTCCAGTCCTGTCCATTCTCTTCTCCCCCCAGAGCCCCAGCTTACTTTAGTTCCACCGCGTGGTTGTCCTGAGCCTGGCCACGTGGCTTCCCCCTCCCCCACTCAGCCCAGAGCTGAGCAGGGGAGAGGAGATGTTTCCACTGCTGAAACCGGAACCTAAAAGAGGCCAAACCCCCTAGACTCCTGCTTTTAACTCTTTGTGTCCTCAGAGGCGTGTCCAAACCTCCGAGTGACCAATCTAGGTGCCAGCAGAAAAGCTGATTACTGATTGGACTGCCCACATCCCCCTGGAAAAAAATTCACCTCCCTTGCAACCACGACACATGCCTAAACTTCTGGCCTGCCTTATTACAAGTGCCTGATGTCAAAGATCAAGCAAAGACAGCAGGGACCATGCAGGTCAGTCTGTACCTCACTGGGAGAGGAAGCTTTGTTCATAGTGAAATATGGCAGGGAACACTCACTGCATAAAGGAAAATGGTGACTCAAAGTGAACCATGCCTTCTGTAAAAAAAGAACAGGAAAAATAAGTCTAAACTATCCAAAACAAAAGTGATGATGATTAAGAAAACACCTCTGGATGAAAAAAGTGTTACTGAAAAATATAACCTAACAGCAAAAGTCTACATTTAAAATTACTTTAAATTGTGCAGCTGTAATAAAGTTCCAAGTGTCAAATTAGCATTCTGCTTTATTTCCAATTCCAGTTCTTGTATTTTACATTATAACTTCATGAAGGTGCTACTAAGAAAAGCAGAGCCCAGATGTTGCTTCTGATTGTATTGTGTATTATTGTACAGATGGAAATAATACCTGATTTATGATAGAAAGCACTGTGGAGATAAATGCAAGCACCAGAACTGGATTTAAATGATGTTGCTACAAGTGAGATGAATTTTCCCTTTCCCTGACCCCTCTATTCCCTAAACCCCCTGTAAGGCTTCTAGTGCAATATTCTGCATTTCCTGTACGACCCAACTTTCCTCAAGTCTGAGAGAGATTTATAATTATGTTACTTCTGTCACTCAGAGCATCATAAAAACTGTATCCCCAGCAAGAAAACAAAGATTGCTGTGTCTCAAAGAAAAACAAATGCTCTGGGCACAGTTCCAGGTGCTCAGGTGCTGTGGATTCCCAAAACTGCCTCTCTGTTTTGGGCCATATTGCCTCTTAGAATCACAGAATACTTTAACATTTAAAGATTTCTAGAGGCCTCTAGTCCAAGTCTGTGCTTAAATCAATGCCAGCTTTCAGTTCAGTCTGTTTGCTCAGGGCCTTGTCCAGCAGAATTTAAGGAGATCCCATGGCTTATCTGGGCCTCTGTCTGTGTTTCAGCAGCCTTGTCTCTCTCTCTCATCAGAATTTCCTGTACCCCAACCTTGCCTTTAACTTGCTGATAAATACTATCTTGCCTATACACGGCAAGAGAAGAGATTATCCTTCCCCCTCTCTGGTGACTCACTGGTGTAGTTCAGCACAAGATCCCGTACACTCATCTCTATTTATACATTAACTGACATGTGTGATGCAAATGGGATAAATATAGGTAATTTCTGCCTTTTGAAGGAGACCAAATATGATGGCAGTCAACCTGGAGTGTCTGCTTTCCATTTTGTTTGTCCTAGGCACAGCCTAACAGCCTCTTCTGAGTGCCTCAAAATGCTTTTAATCATAATGCACTTTCAGATAGTTTAAAAAATGACCCTGCTGTGAGAATCACTATTTGCTGTTAATATAAAGCATCTCTAAAGGCAGCTTGCCATTACTGTGTGCTTATCACAGGTAACCTCCTGTTCTGTGCCAGGGAGAACCTCTAGCACAACTGAGTTCTCCCACGTGTACAAATACCTGCCTCATACTGGTGCCCCCAGCAGTGCTAATTAGAGCCATTAATTCTGCTTGGCTAAGGGGGTGCACTGTAGGCTCTGAGGCTCGTGCTACACCCACTTCTCTGATGGCCCCTTAGGAAAAAAAAAATCCTTTAAAAGGCTGAAGTCCTTTTTACTCATTTTTGCGTGTTAGAAGTGGTGTTCCAAACACAGATGAGTGTGTGGTGTGGGAAGGCTGTTGCTGTGAGGACACACGTGCCCTGCTCAGTGTAGCCATGAGAGCAGGGTCACCTGGGCTTGTGAGCCACTGGTAATTGATGTCCATGTGCATATTCAAAACATCACAGAGTATAGCAGAGGGAAAGATGGCACTGGGGTGACTCCAGCAGCAATTCCCATTGAATTGGTGGTGCTGACACGTTTCTGTGAGTGACTTTGGCTGTTGCATTGCCAGTCACACCAATGGGGATAACACTGATCAACTGACTTCGTTAAACACTGCCAAGTATTGCAATTAATTTTAATATTAAATGACACTTTCTGCTTAATTCATAGGCTCATATGTGGATCAGTTCCTTCTTTTCTCCCATTATTCCAGTTACCTGAGAATAATCCAGAGTTTTACACAGCCCAGGCTTTTGGACAATGTGGCTGCATAAGCTGTAGTGTGAATTACAGGACTGTGGAGCCACTTTGAGATTTATTGGACCTTGCAGCTTGTCCCAATGGACTTGGCTTAAAAATATATTTAAAAGATAAAAATGAGGAGGTTTTTCCCATTCCACGAATCACATGAGACTTGAATTTGTTCCTGGTTTTCTTTAGGTAAAAAATTACATTTACTTTGGATTTTTTCCTAGGTTTTTAGGAAAAAACTAAGGAAAGAGCCTGCACTAAGCAATAGTGTTGTGGTGAGAAAGAGGAAAGATTAAGCTTAAAGTCTCTAATGTAATAACTCAAATCTAGGTTTGAGGTGATTTTCACTTTAATGATTAATGGTCACTTGGCTACTTTGGGGTGTAAATATTTTTCTTTTCATCTTCAAATTTCATTTGATACCTAAGGGCTTAATTTAAAAAAGTAGCAACATGCTGCCAGGAAAAGCTCCAGATTTAAGTAACTCCTGATTTTTTTTTTCCTTTTGACAAAAATAGCACATGAATTGGTGGTGGGAAAAAATCCCTAATGCATATGATATCTCACTGGGGAAAATCAGGGCTACAAGTCCCCACGCTGATTTCCAGGAGAAGGTATATCCAAGAAAGGAGAAATAGCACTTAAATTACTTTGAAAAGCCAATTTTTCTCTATGGCAAAATTGTTAAGTGCATTTTGTTTTTACAGAATCTACGAATATTTCAATTTTTCATCTTGATTTGGAATGCAAATAGATACTGAGTTATCAGAATTTGCCAGTGGGCAAAAAAATCTGAATTTCAATCAATTTTGCTAAGTACCCAGCAATGAAAGGTTTCTTAGAAGCTTTACTCAATATTTTTCATTATGCATGTGCAAGGAAATGTGATGTTGAGGCTTGGAGATTGAGTACTTAGTTTGTGTTTTATCCCAGTGAAAACTTCAGAAGAAATCCAAAATGTTACAGAGCATAGATTTGGGTTTTAATGGGAAATAAGAAATAAAAATGTTAGAAATAACAAACTTTTTATTATGTTTTCCATGAGGTTCCTGATTCTTCTTGATGAAAATCAACTTTTTTTTCTTTCAAAAAGAGAAAATCTCACTGAGACTCAGCTTTGCAAATTGCCATTTGGGTGGTGCAGGTGGTGCTGCTCTTCTGGGGCACATCAGAGCAAATGTAAATGCCCTGATGATTTTTCTTGGATAGCTTCCTTAGAATATTAGAAATAACAGTAGGGAGATTCCTTGTGTTGTCTCCCATTCTCTGGCAAGGGGTTTGCTTTGTGCCCAGCCCTCCCGGCTGCTCCATGTTTGAGGTAATCTGGCTGGGAAAATGGGCTGGATTCCCCCGTGCTGGGACCGTCACACAGCAGCTGCACCCTGAAACCCAGAGCTGCTCTTGCAGATCTTCACCAGCTGAGCAATACTGTGTATTTAAAATGAAACCTTTTTCTTCCCCATGGGTTCTGTTTCTGCTCAGTGCCTGGGTTTTATAGGAGTAAATCTTGGCTTTCTGTGCTTAACACTCAGTGCTCTATTTCTATGGGCTTTTTGTGAAGAACTGTGATATTTTGGATGGAAAATGGAGATAGAGTTTGGGTGTCTCCAGTTACCAAGCACTACAGCAGACCATGGCTCTTCTCCCTTGTTGAGCTGCCAGAATCCAGTTCTGGAGAAAAATCCAGAGAGGATGTGCCACATGTGCAGTGAAGTGGACAGCGAACAGCTTCCACAAAGAAACACAGCAAGTCCTAAAGAAATAAATGCACTTTTTCACCCAACAAGAGTTGGCACTGTAAATGATTGTAAATGCTTTTCTCAGAGAAATGTTAATATGAAATTCTACTTTTTTGCCTGTTGCTGGAACTTTCTCCATCCTTTCTGTAGAACGGTGGGAGTAGTTACAGAGCATAGATTTGGATTTTAATGGGAAATAAGAAATAAAGATTTTAAAACTAACAAACTTTTTATTATGTTTTCCATGAGGTTGCTGATTGTTCTTAATGAAAATCAACCCTGAGTGGGAGTAGTGATGGAACTACCTTCTTCCCACACTTCAGAGCTCTTGAGTTGTTACTCATGGGACATGAGAGGGGAGGACTAAAGGCAGTACCACTTACCCATTTCTTCTAAACTGAGGATTTGCTGTATCATTAAGTGTCTGGTTTCAAACTCTGATTTTTATCAGCCTAGAAAAATGTCCCTTTCTCTTAATTCTCTGTTCTTCTATGAAAAGCATGTTTGTAGTTTATGTGATTGTGCAAGTAGGAGCCATTATTTTGTCGTAGCGGTAAAACATGAGTGAGAAAATGTCTCCTGCATCTTCTTTTTCATGTCCCTGCCATGTTCAATCTATGCTGGGTGATGTTTCGGTGCCTTCACAGTGCCTTCAAACCAACACCTGCCTGGCTGCTTTCATTTCTACTTTTGTCTCACAGCATCTTTTTTCCCTTTATTTTTTCCTTTTCTTTCTTGACTTGTATTGGGATGTTTTAGCATTTATTTTGCCACTTTCTTTAATATGCAGCTTTCAACTGCATCAGAAGTAGTTGTGAAATCATTGCTTTTCACACTGAGTCCTATACTCAATTACTGTCTAGCATTTAAGTGCAATTATGTGAGTGCATTAGAAGTACCCAAAACAAGCAAAGGGAAAAAGAAAGATGACACAATTGCTACTTGGATAAAGTAGATTCACTATTTAAAGTGTCTTAGCATCTCAGCCAGATTTATAGTGTGGTTTCCTACAACTCCCTCCTGGTGTTCTACCAAGAGATTATCTTGAATCCTGACACTTCAAATCCTGTTGCTACTGCTCTTATCATTAGAACAGAACATCTTACATGTGGTTGCTGAAATGCTTGTTTTAGAGGACTGGTGCAAGTATACAGTATGTTTGTCTTAAATAAAATGTATTTAGAAACATGCATGAACTTCTTCCCATATGGAATGAAAGATAAAGCAACACTTGTGGCTCTTCCTCTCCCATGACGGGCAGGTGTAAAGCAGGACAGATGTAAAAGCAGATGAATTTGTTTATACACACCTTCTGTTTATTCTTCAGAATGTAAAACATTGTGTGTGCTTTTCTAAATCCTTCTCCATATGCATGTCTTTGTACATATCCAAGTTAATAGATGCTTGGCTCACATAAATCAGAAGATCCTAGACATGAGGGAAAGAAGTTGTTTTATCTTGTTTGGGAAGTTCCAAATCAATGTGGTCAGGAGCTAATCCTAGTGACAGGCTGCCTCCTCCCTCACAGGAGAATTTGTCAAGAGTCATCCTTTTGGGGATACTTGCTGAGCCCTTTCCTTGCCCCTTTCTGACTTACCAGGAATGTGCCAAGTGCCCAGCAGCTTTGTCCACTACAGTGCACTTCAGAAATCACTTGGGGAGTTGCCAAGAACACCAATGAAAACTCAACACTCTGATTTTGCAGTTACAGTATTCTGCAAGAACAGAATGTTCTCATCATTATGAGGAGCTACAGATTTTGGGGTAGCACCAGTTGGAATAAGCATTGTGCTCACTGAGGGACTTGCAGGTAGGAGCACTTTTATAGAAGAAACGATGTGCATGGGAGTAAAACTGAATTGTTAAATCTCATTGGTCCATACAGAATGGAAAAGAAAAATAAATCAGGGATTAATGGCAGCTTTTTGCCAGTTGGATAAAAACCCAGATAATGGTGCAGACACAGTAAGACTTTGAGTTTTCTCAGTTTGATTTGAACATTCAATATAACTTGGTAGAAATTCTTCATTGTTGGGTTTTTAAAAAATTAATTAGAATAGTCACAAATGGTAAATGAGCACTTTCTTCAATATACATAGTCCTTTCCTAGTCAGTGAAGGATTAAAAATGAAAGTTGATATTGAGAGGTGAAATTAGAGTATTTGTGTCCTTGTTATCCTTTCATGTTTTGCCTTTCTTTCATCCTTTACTATTCTTCTATCTTTAATCCTCCCCTCCTTAATTCACTCGTCAAGGCAGTGGGAATGGCTTATAAAAGGATGATGAAACATGAATGGAATAATTGTGTGTTTTGGTTTCCAAGTCTCCCCGCAGTGTTGCAGAAGGGCTGTGAACCATTTTGTTTAAGACCCGAGTGCCTCAGTGATTTGTTGGTTTGGCAGTGGTGTGTGATATTGTGCAGGTCAGCCCTGCTCTCCTGTGACCCCTTTTGTGCTCTGTTCTGCTTCCCTGACATCCACTCACAGACCTGAAATTGTGTTTAAATAGAGAGTTTACTGAAAGAATATCAGTTTCCCTTCATATCTTTCCTTATAGTTCCTCATGAGCTGAACTTGCCCTCTTCCTTACACCACCATGTTTAGCTCAGTGATGAAAATACCATAAGAAAATTTCAAATACATGACAAATAATTGTTTTCTCAAAAAAATCATCCCATAAATCTGTCGTTGTCTGTATCCAGCAGTCCCAGGACAAAGAAATGCAGAGGTGTTTGCTGTAACTATGGGGCAAGAGAGGACTAAGCAGAAGTTGTGTTTTTATGTGCCAAGGAAACTGGGAAGTAAACGGTAAATTCTGTGTGTTGGCTGCAGGGGCAGGGAGACTGGAACTTGTCTATTTCCAGAATTTGAGCCCCACATCTGAAGCTTGAGAGTGTCATTGGCAGTGGGTATCTGACAGTAAGTGGCTGAAAGTAGCCAGGAGAACATGAGGATTCCAGAGATTTTCTTTCACAGCATCAGTCAAAGGCTTTTAAGGGATAAGGATCGTAAAGAGATGTGAACTGAAATATGAAAGAGTACGAGTTGTAAAAACCCACCAAATAGTACTTATCAGCTATATCTGGATTAGCCTGAGACCATCAAGAATTACTTTTCTAAGGCAGAATCTCAGAAAAAAAAAAAAAACCCTTGGTTTTTTACTCCTGTATTCAAACACAATTTCTGTCATCATCTCATAGGAACAGTGCACTTGATTGTGCTAATGACAAGCTTTTGATAGATGTGTCTCCTGTAATTTGTGATGCCATGTTGGCATGAAAGTGGACTTAAAGCCAGTTGAGTAATTTATCGGTGTTAAATCCATGCTGCTGCAATGCTGGTACTGTCAATAGCTACTCACAGCAGTGCTGCTGTTTGGCTGTGATACAAACTGAATAAACCTGTCAAATGCACTCTTGCTCATCCCCAGGGTAATGTTGTATCCTACATTTCCTGTGGGCACCAAGGAAGGGGAGCCCCAGACATTCCCAGGTGTGTGTGAGTTGTGTAGCTTTAACACAGAAGATGAGCACACAGAAGATGAGGTTTTCCTTTCGTGACAGTGTTTTCCAAGGGCACAGCTTGTCCTGTTGGCCTTTGCTGAGAGCCAGAGTCAGGTCTCGGCACTTTGTGCTGCTCTTGGAAGTTGAGCTGCTCTGTTCTATTCAAGCCTAAAATCAAAGCTTTATGGAGCAGTTTAGTGTTCAAGTATCTGTGACTAGTTTGCAGTCTCACTTCATATCATCCAAGAATAAGTAGCAGGATCTTGCCTCCCCCTTGGAATCCTAGAGGATCTACTTTGTTGCTGCATTATCAAATATCATCAAAAATCTTTGTCTCTCAGCTGTTACCCCAGTGATCATTTCTCTGTTTGGTGAATGAAATCTCTATCCCATTAGAGGGATATATCTCTTTATTGCAATCTCTGGAATTCTCATTCCTGGGATCATGTCACTGATGCCAGACCTCCAAAGTCCAAACTGATGTCTCTTCTCTTTGAGCAGAAGCTACATGCAGCACAGGTCTGAGCATCAGGTCTGAGAGCATAATAAATTCCTTTTCCTTATACTTCTGGAAAGAACCAGCTTTTTGCATGCTTGCATTTAAACTTGTTGCTGTTCTCAGACCGCAGTTTGAATTTGTAAGTGGAAATTACAATTGTTGTGCTTCTAATCAACAGGTTTCTGACCACTTTAAAAAAGATGATTATAATATTATTTCTGCTTTGCAATAGCAAAAACAGATGCAAAACAAGAGGATGAGGCTTTACTTCATCTTACAAATGTACTCCATGGAATCCTGCTTCAGTGAGCTTGGGAATACAAGGAACAGGGGCCTAGAGCAGCTGAGAAATCTCCATCCTCGGATGTAGTCACAGCTCAGCTGGACCAGCCCCAGCAACCTGCTCTGCCTTTGGCTCATGGTTAGACCAGGCTAACTGCAACCAGTATCATGCTACGCTTGCAATTCCAGAGACAGGAATGACTTAGGTTTCCAGAATTCCAGAGCTTTGTTTTGCCTCTACCATGTCATGCAAGGTAAATTGTGTATTTTCCATGAGAGAGAAAAAGTTAAACTCCATTTGGCACATTTCATTTTGCATGGAATGATATGGCAGAGCCACAATTTCAGCCAGCTCAGTGCCAGTCCATTTCTTGGGAGCCAAGGCAGAGCTGGTGTGGTCAGAGGGGAAGCAGTGTCACCACTGAGCAGAGCAAAAGAGTTCATTGAGGCATCTCCACGCAGGCAGAGCAAATACCAACCACCTCCTGCATCCGTGAAATCCAATTGCATCACATTTTATAGACACACAGCTGACATAATTGAGTAATTCTGTTTATACAGAAATCATTCCTGCAGCAGTTTGCTCAGTCAGGGATCTAATGTCACTGGTAACCATGGTACCAGTGCATTTATCAGCCTCCTCACACTTCATTTTGTGCTGGCCTATAAAAATAAAAGCAGAGTCAGATCTGTATCTCGGTCTCTCTGAAGGTTGAGGGGTACATGTAGCAATTGGTTTTGCATCAAGAAGTGTCTGTGATGGAGGCAGAGGCTCTTTGGTGATCAGCCCAAGTGCTGCCCAGGACAGAAGCCCCTGCTGTGCTCACGTGCTCTTCCCTGGTATCCTGGGTGTCCTGGGGGCACAGAACTGTGCTGGGGGAGCTCCCACAGGCTCTGTGTGTGCGCTGTGCCATCTGGCAGGAAACACTGACTTTTCAGTGCCATCTCCAGGGACTAGTTTATTTTATCCAGCCACGACTTTCTGTAAAAGACACATAAATCCTCCTCCTAGGAGAATGTCCTGATCACTGGCTTAGCAAGTTTTACACACTTATTCTCTGCTCTTCATAGATTCTGAGGATGGTGTGTTTGGTTTTTACAGCGCAGAGTGGAATTCTCAGCTCTGAGTCTCTCCTTTCCCTCTTCTCATGCAGATGCCATTCAGGCATTTCCCTTAGAGGTGAAAAAATTGAGCTGAAGCTTCTTAGATGGGTTAGGGAGTTGCAAAATCTTTCATGCCTTCATGTCAGCCTCATGGCAGATTTATCACAGAGCTGTCACATAACAAGGGAGATTCTGGTAGCTGTGTTTGAAAGAAACGCTTAGTTCCAAAACTGGGGAGAAAAAAGGTGTGAGGGAGGCTCTGACAGACCCAACTGTAACAGTGTGCAGGGGGAGACAGCTCTGCCCAGCCCCGAGGAATTTGCAAACTGCTGAATGGCAACAGAGGTTCCGGCACTTCCTTGAGTTTTCCTGTGTGGATGAGTTCCCAGGGCCCCTGCTCTGTTGGGCCTCGAATGACACCCTGTGCATCCCAGCATTCCTCTCAGAGCCATCCTGGCACTGTGCAAAATTCTCCTTGGGCTTTTTTGGGAGTGCTAGGGGAGAGATGTGGGCTTTGCTGTGCTGCTGCCCCCACCTGACAACAGGAGAGGACATAAAAATGAGGGTAGCTTTACCATTAATGAAACCAGAAGGCTTTTTTGGGGAAAAAATAATTGGGAGTGACCAATTGCAGGTTCAGATGCAAGTTTTCCATTGTTTCTCTCAGTGAAGGGCTTTAATGAAGATTAGTTGTTAATGTTGCTCTTCCTGTAGAGACATTCTCTTTTGTTGGTGAGGTGAGACCAAAATTATGTTTGTCAGAAATATGAATTTTTCATAGGTGACTGGTGAAGGCTTTATTTTAGGGTGAAGCTCAATAGGTTTTTAGCTGAAAACTTCAACAGCTTTCAAGTGAGCAGAGGCCAGGGGAATTAGCATAAAGAAAGCAATAGCACATGGAAGGAGCCCTTTGAGTACTTGCATTGAGACAAGAAGGTGCTCGTGTCTCTGTTTTTTTTTTTCTGGTTTGGCTCAAGTTTATTTTGCACCTCAATACATCTCCACTTGCATTTTTTAATGAAACTGGATTGCTAGAGCAAAATGAAGCATAAAGCCACAGTCAAATGCTTGCAAAATGCCTTGATTTTTGTTAAAGAGCAGCTGTTTTCTCTGAGCCACTGGCTGACAGAAATCAGATTTTCCCAGAGAATTTCCTTAATTAAGTTGAACATTTGACGTTTAACAAGAGAGAAATAACTATATTGGTGGATGGTGTTGTGCTGAAAAATAGAGCTTTTAGTCATTTAATAATAAAAACATTTCCTCAAGCTTTGCCTTAAACTAGGTAAGTATAGATGAGTCAGAAAGCTCTGGAAGACAGACACTGGAGTGTAACAGGACAGATTTTTGGAAGCCTTTAGCTACACTATCCTAAATCCTGGAGTGCAGTGCATTTCTGATGGAATTACACACACTGCTCCTCTATGAATACCAAGAGTATTTCTGGTGATTATGGCCTTTCAGTGAATAAGAAGTGAATTATTACTGATTAAATTGCATTACAGAAATAGAACGTTTTCACAGCACTGGAAGCTGCTTTGCCAGCAACACTGTGCTGGGTATTGGGAACTGTTTCAAGCTACTTAGCATTAATGAATGTGAATTACTAAATATAAACATTTTAATTTTTTTTTAAGAGGAGGTTCTACCAGTCTTGCTGATGTTGAGCTATAACAAGATATGTATGAGCAATTTTGATGTTAATTATATAACATCACATTTCTCACTTGTTCTCTGTTCCCCCCAATTTTTTTTTTTTTTTTTTTTTTTTTTTTAAGCATTTTACTCACCTTTAAGCTAATGAGTTGTGGAATTCCATAGTGACTGATGCCTGTTTAGGCTCATAGTTCAGCATGACTACTGTGTGAGATCACTTGGTATGAGGCAAAGGAGAATTGTGCTTGTTCTTAGGTGGTACGAAGAATGCAGAAAGGTTCATGTAACATTGGCCAGTGACAGTAATAAATAATTTTTGTATCTCTGTTTATATAGAATACTTTCTTGGCTTGCACTGTAAAACCTGGCTATCAAAAGTATTTATGTTATGACTCTACCTGAAGTCATATAACTGAGGTAACTTAATTTTTTTAGCATAACTAAGTCCTACAATAAGGAGTTACCACTAAAATATTTATTACTGTTATATTAAAAAAGTATTCTACGTTTTACCCACTGCACATTGACGTGAGAGACTGGAAATAAGAGTTTTCTACAAAAGTCCTGAAGTAGAAGAATACAGATCTCAGACTGTGTTTCTTCTCTTTTAAATACCCTGTGTTTTAAGGACTAAGAATATTAGGAAGAACAATATACTTTCAGGATTAGCATGTAATGCTAACAATTATCTCCACTGGAAACAGTCCCAGAGAACCTGGAAATAATCAGAAGGGAAGGATGAACACATAGACGGAGTGAGTGAGATGCGCTGGCATGGAGACATTATTGTGCCTAGAGGGTTTAAGGCAGAGATGGAAATGTGCCTGTATTGGAAAGTCAGCTTAAATCAGGCAGTGCAGTTGGGCAGTTCCTGCTTGTGTCAGCCCTGGTAGATCCTCTGGGAGAAAAGTGTGGGGCTGGGGCCAGTATGTCCCAATATCCTCTAGGCCTGAGAAGCGTGAGGGAAGTGCCCGCTGTTCATCATGGATGAATAACCTCAGTTACACTTCACGACACCAGCAGATGCTTCCTTAGCAGAGGTGGAAGACTTGAATCAGGTGAAAACACCAATATCATTAATATCTGATGTTCCACTTGCAGCTATTCTAGTATCCAAAAGAGCAGATAACTTCTGACCTTTCTTTTCCCCAAACTGTCAGAAGTGAAAGGAATCACATTTACTGCTGGACTTTGTAACCTGCTGGAGGCTGACACACAAACACATCATTCAATCTTGTTTCCTCACAGTCTTGTTCCCACATCACCAAGCTTTCATCGCACAATGGCTGTGTCCATCAATTTCTGTGCCTGCTCTACCCATCTTTGGATTTTCCATCAGTTTGTATGGAGCAAGAAAAATGAAACTTCACACAAAACCCCACAGTTCATTCAGATGACCTGAAGTCATCCACGGGTTTGAAAAACAGCCTTAGGCTAAAACAAATGTGTTTTTTGTAGACTGTGGATTGGCTGCAAGAGCATTATACTGCAGGGAAAGAACTGGCAGGATGGAAAATTTCCCAAACTCTCCTGGTTCCCAGGACGTTTTCAGACCAAGATCAGAAAACAAAAATTTCCAGGTGCTGTGGTTTAACGTGTTTGCTTGAGGGCATCCTGAGCGTGACCTCTGGCATCGCCTGCCAGGGTACCCTTGGGGATGTCCTTGTTCTCCCAGGAACTCCAGTACTTTCCTTTCCTTCCCTGGCAGCACAGCAACATTGACAAGCACATTTGCATCTTGATTTGTGCGCAGGATTTCTGGTCTTTATTGCCCAAAAGAAACCACATCAAATTTTACTTTAACTCTCTCCCTGGAAGGGTAAAGCAGAACAGGCCCAAGAACAGAGATGGATTTCTCCTTCCTTTTGCTCTGCTCAGTCTCTTGTCTGTAATTACTGTGTACCACCTCTTGCTACTTTGTAGCAACATATAGAAAGAAATCTTTTCCTTTTGATTAAATGCCAACAAATCCACAGGATGGCAGAGCACAAAAAGAGCAGCTGACAATCCTTTTATATTCCTATATAGACACACAAACAGGGCCATGAATCTTCGTGAGAATGGCTGCAAAGTTCTCACAAGGTAAATTGAGAACAGAACCAAACCCATGCTACTGAGGCTTAACTAATTATACTAAAAATAATAATTTGATCATCAACAAAAATTAATGATTGGAACAACCTAGTACCACCTGCCGTGTGAAATTAGTTTCAGGAGGGCTCAGGCATTCTGAAAAACACTGTTCCAGAGACTGAGAGTGGAATTTTCTGTGTCCTGAGCCCCCAGTGTTGCACTGCTGACCTGTAGCTGAATCGGAAGAAAGGACAGAAAGCTGCAGAGTTTGCAGTTTGGTAATGAACAGTATGAATTAATTACTTATTCTGCACTGGTGAAAATTAAATTGCAGATTTCTGGTAAAAGTAGCATCAGATTTCAAAATTAAATTATTCCACTTTGACTTTTGATGTTTTTGAGTGACTGCACCAGCTCCTAAATCCACCACTGTCTTTAGGGAAAGCTGTAGTTGCTATTTCTGTATGGATGTTATGGAGTGAAAAAAATCCTGCAGGAGGTAATGAACAAGTAGGGGAAAAAAGAGAAACTAGAAGGTGCAAGAAGAAAGCTAAAAAAGTTACATAAAGAGCGAATGTCTGCCTTTGGTGTGGGACTTCATGTACATGGATGTTCCTGGTCCTTTCCTCGTGGATTGCCTGTGTCCCAGGGAAAAGATCCAGCTCTGATACCACTAGAGGACACCCTCGCATTTAACATATGGATCTTGCCTTACATCATCCCAGCCAGAGTGAAACAGGTGCTCTTTGAGGAGGCCTGAGAGAGGCATGTCCAAAACAGACTCAAAACACTCGAGGAGCGGTTTAAAAAGTGGATTCATAATTAAAGCTGAAGCCATTTATTAAGGACAATCTCACAACATATTGGGGCCTCACATAAATGAAATCTTCCCTATCCTAATTCAAGTAGTTGGTAGGAATTTTCTGTTGATTTTTTAATGGGGTTGGGATTTTTTCCCCTCAAAATATTAATCACTATCTGAAATATTTCTTGTTTACTCAAGGTTTACACAATGAAGTTGTTTGAAAATCATTCTGTATCCAGTTATGCTTGTTGTAAGGATAGTGAAGAAAATCCAGGGAGGTTTTCCAAATGTTGAGCACTGGCCTGCTGCTGCAGCAGCCGGTCAACTCCTGAGGAGGAGCAGAGCTGGACATCACTAATTGCAAAATTATCCTCTCTCTCCCTCCTCCCCTGGTGCTGAAGCAAGAGCAATTCCGAGTCAGTGCTAGCATTCCTGCAAAATAAAAATAGACTGAATGTTAACACATGGTTACAGGGAATGTGTTACTGTAGCCCAGCATTTGTAGGAAGGAAAATGTAAAGGTTTGCAGAGGACACCAGGCACCAATAAACGTGACTGAATCAGATCTTACTTGAGAGGCAGAATGATAGTTAGAGAGCAAGAAAAATTCTTGAGCTAGGAAAGCTGGGGATGCAGCAGAAGCCAGGTGAGGAAGACAAGTGCCCAGCTGGGCAGGAAGACCCTGGTGCCACAGGGAAGGGACACAGGAGGTGGGAAATGTCAGTGGGTCTGCAGCTCCTAAAGGCCAGAGCTATTAACAGATCCTAGACAGCTCGGGCATAAAGGTTCACTGAAATACAGTAGGAATTGCAAAGTGAGAAATTAAGTGCTCTGTGAAGGAGTTCAAAGGATAATTGGATGCTGTCAGTGAACAAAGAGACCGGCAAATTATGTCTGGGTAAATATACATAATTTGCTTGATAAAATAGCAGCTTATGAAGACAAACTCCAAATGTTTATTGCTGAGAAATAAAAATATGCAGGATAAATTTGTATAAGAGGTACCATATCAAAGATGAAAGCGTTTATGGTCCACTTTTGAGTTAGAAAAATGTCATTTCCTGGAGGGACTGTATGGCAGATTTCCAGTGGACTTCACTGGGATAGGGATCTTGCAGTACCTTTAAAGGAAAAGAACAATGTAATGCATGTTTATGGTTAATGAGATGACATATCTGAAACAAGCAACAGGTCTTGAGTCAGAGGTTGTCTTTGGAGAAGAAATTCAGTTTTCTTCTTGGCAGTTCATCACCCTCCACAGCCAAAAATGCGTCAGATATCTGCTATCTGGGGTACTGGGACTAACTATCAGCATCTAAAAACTCTGGCTCTTGGAACAAGAAATACAGGACAAAGCTGTTCAGGTAAAGAGTAAAAAGCCCAGCATTTTCCTAGAATCTGAGAAATTTTAGCTCTTTTTCCAGGTCAGTGTTGCATTGTCAGTGTCCAAAGTGCAGCACAGCGTTGTATTTCTTGTATGGGTTGTCATGTTCCTAGATCCCTGAGTGAGACTGAGCTTTCTTTGGGTGAAAAATTATGAAATGCACAATTTTGCAGACCAACTATCTGTCACTGAGAAAAGCCATGAGTAATTCTGAGTGAGAAGCAGACCTGAGGACTTTGCAGTCTGCTCACAAGCAGGAGAAGTTTCTCTGAATAAATAATTGGCTGGGAATCAGCCGGTCCATTCCACTTGTTACCAAATCCTTCTCAAAAGAGGAGTTGGCCTACATGGAAACTATTTATAGATATGCACCTTGGATAGAATATTTGAATTTAAGTCCATGAAGAAAAATATTATTTATTGAGCAGTGAACAAGAACAAGACCCAAATGCAACCCTTTGGTGAGAGGCCATTAAGATGCACAGTTGTGCTATCAAAGCAGGGTGTTAACAGGGGAAGCTGAATGCAGATATAACTCTGGTGGCACTATTATTTCTTTGCACTTTCCAGAGGTATAAAGACACTGCTGCTGGCAGGAATGCCTGGCATTGCTCTATTGGCTGCTGTCTCACCACTGTGTCCAGGCTATGGCATGCCCAGGAAGGAAAAGAGGGGGCTTGAAGTACCTTTACACTGCAGAAATTCACGGCTGGTGCCTCAGCTTTCTTCCAGCTTTTAAAGAGAGTGGAGAAATTCCCTGGGGCTACTCTACAGAAGTAGAACAGAGAAGGAAAAAAGTGGCAGGATGTCATTTTTGCCTTGTATCCTGAATTTCACTAACTCCTTTAGTGTCAGGCAAAGAAGAATCTCACAAGCTACAGAAGGGCTCAGATGTGTTTTGTCCCTAATGCAGAGGGGTTGGTCCTTTGCTGCTGTTCAGAGCCTTTGTAAACAGATGGGAATTCCTACCCTGGCTTCCACCAGGAATGCACTCAAAGGGAAAGTCATACAAACTCATGAAAACGAGGCCATGCTATGGTCCTGCACCACAAGACAGCTCGGGAGCAAAACTGAATCAGGATTCTTTAAAATATGATGAAGCGAAGGAGGCAATGTTTTGTGTATTAAACCCTTCAGTGAGTCCTGAATGTGAGGAAAACAGCAGTGAATTCCCCAGGAACACCCATGAGGAGCTGCCTGTGGGACAGGGCTCAAACAGAGCTCAGGAGATAGTACCAAAAATAAGGGATAGAGAATCACAGAGTGTGGAAGAGGTGGAATGGCACTTAAAGATCATCCAGTCCCAACTGGCCCTGCCATGGGCAGGGACACCTCCCACTAATCCAGATTGCTCAAGGCCTTATCCAGCTGGTTTCACAGAGCCTGAATTCCTCCTTGGAAAAGCCCTGCTCCCTCTGCCAAGCACACTCTCCTAGCAGAGGATGTCCAAGGGCACCAGTCTCCTCAGGCCAAAGTTCTCCATGGCTCTCCAGCAGAGTTTGGGAAGCTATGTTTTTGTTGCTATCAGAGATACAAGAGCCAGAAATATCCCAGCTTTGCTTTTGGGTGTCAGAGTGAGTTTGCAGAGCTGGTGGTGGGAGAAGTCACCTTTTCTTTTCAAGGCCAGACACAAAAATACTTTTGTCAGTTGTGTCACTTTTCAGAGAAAAAAGAAAGAAAGAAAAAAAGTTGTACTACAAAACCCCCTCTGTCCATGGTGGAAACTGGGGTAAGTTCTGTGCCTGCTGTGAAATGTCACAAGGTGACACCAGTTTGGGTGTGACAGTGTCACTCTCAAGCAGCTCTGTCTGGTGAGATCACCCCATTGACAAATTTGGGCACTCCCTCTCTCCATGGCATATGGGAGAACTGAGGACAAATAGAGGAAGCAACATCAGGTCCAAATACAAATTGCTTATCTTCATGGCTACCTTATTTCAAATAATGAAGGAGTTTGGGTAGATGTTTAACAAATATAAATGTCTTGGACTTTAACACCTACTCTGAGGTGCAGTGCTTTGGCAGAGATAAGGTGGTGCCAGAAATATTTGAGTTTTAACTCCATTTCTGGTTGGTGGGGGTTTTTTGTTGTTTGTGGGGCTTTTTTTGTTTGTTGTTGGTTTTTTTTGTGGGGTTTTTTTTGTGGTTTTTTGTGGGGTTTTTTTGGGGGTTTTTTGGGGTTTTTTGGGGGTTTTTTTGGTTTTTTTTTGGTTTTTTTTTGGTTTTTTGTTGTTGTTGTTTTTGTTTTGTTTTGTGGGTTTTTTTGTTTTTTGTTTTTGTTTTGGGGTGTTTTTTGTTTGTTTGTTTGTTTGTTGTTTTTTTGAGAAAACAAAAAAACCTGCTGAGTTCACCCTGAAGTGACTTTGTGGATGAGGATGAGCCCTGCCCACCTTTGCTCCTCACAACAGTGGTTCAGCAGAGCAATTGAAACCCTGACAATCCAGTGCTCCCAGCCAGGTGTGTTTAGGTAATTTTTCCTACTTTAAACCTGCATTCTGAGCAAATGACCACACAGGCTGATGGCTCTGGCTTTGCCTACCAAATTACAGTCTGTTAAAGTTCATTTCTAAAAGAAAGGTGCTGCTGCAGCACAGGAAGATGGAGCATCCCAGAACAAATCCTAATCAGTGCTCCATGCAGATTTCTCTAACTGAAGATTCTCTATCAATCTGAACAAGAAAAAGAGATTTTGTTTTACTAAGAAAGCAGGGAGTAAAATGATTTATGCTTCCTGTTAGGTACTCAGTGATAGAATCAGTTTAGTAGGTTGCAATATTTATTACAGAGAACCCATTCATTTGGATCACATGTATCAAAAGACATCCAAGAGATAAGAAAGTAACGTACCATAGCCTTGAGGTCCTCTCATCTGCTGTTGGACACAGCTCCTCCAGAGCTGCTGCCAGAGTCTGAGGCAACATTTCTGTCCCTGCTGGTGCCACTGCACCAGGCTCCGCTTCCTGCAGGTGCCACCACCTGCCAGCACCCAGATGGCCAAGGAGAGAATTCCTGGAGCTGAAAGCAGGAGCCATTCTGTTAGATTTCCCATGAGGAAAGTTTTTCAGGCAGCATTGGCTGGAGCAACAGGCAGTAACTGCATCTCCTGTGCTGTACTGATGAATGCAGACTGCCAAAGGTTTCTGAAATGTAAATAATTAAGATCAATCCTTTCTAGGTGAGGGGGGTGACTTGCTGAAGGCCCAGCACCCTGGAGGAGGTTTGGGTTGGTAACCCAGCTCCACTTCATCTGTCCCTGCGAAATTATGGCAAAAGTTGCTCCTCAGATGGCTTTATATTTGCATTTCTATTAAATATTTATTGTTCCTCTTCTCGCAAGGAACTATTATGTTGCAGACATCCTATATATTTTTATATTCCCATTTTCTTCTGGCTTACATGTACTGTTGGCCAAAATAAACATGCTGAATTACGAAAAAAAATCTAATTTCCAAGTGTATTTGAGCATTTTCTTTCCAAAGGTTTCATACAATTATCATTTGTATTTTCCAAAATATGATAATTTCATTGAAAATGAAGGGAAAGTAAAGAGAAGTAGGACAGATATTTACAAGCCAGTGCAGAAACATGCTAGCAATGGTAATACTGTGCCCCTAGGATGCCTTTCCTCTGGGTACCTTAAAATGCAGGACATAAATTAATTATAAATGCACCTTCCACGGTCTCTCTGAAGTAGATACTGCTAATTGAACTTCATAGGCAAAGTAACCACATGGCAAAGGTATACATTTCAAATCCATCTTCCCTAATAAGGCCCTGAATGCATTTATTAGCTGTGTCAGCAAGCACAAGTTTAAAACATGAATTTTCAAGTGCAGCCGTGAGAGAGGGCCCATTGCTGCCTCACTTGAGAGAAGGCAAAGCTTGTCTGACACTGCTCCCATCTTTCTGTGCTGCTCCATCCATTCTCTTTCCTGGAGGGATTGAGGCTGTGAGGCTTTAGAATATTTCTTGTCACTGCCCTTGTTTGCTCAGCTCTGTTGCAAAGGAGAGCGAAGGTTTGGCTGTACCGCTGCACAAAGGGAGCTGCAGGATGAGGCCCAGAGGCAGCCCCCAGGATCAAGAACTGGGGATTAAAGACACCTCCAAGCAGAATAAAAGCCAGGAGCTGATCCAAAGCTGTGATTGGGTTAAAAAGGAGGAGTGCCATAAAAAATAAAATGAAGAGGGAGTTGGAGGGGGAGACAGAGCCAGGGCAGGTTTGCATGGTTGGATTGCTGATTAAAGGTCATCCTCAGTGGGGCAACTCCTGGAAATGACTTGGGCGAGCAAGAGCATTCTGGCGGTGCCAAGAGCAGAAGCTTCAGGCGCTGATTTTCACTAAATGTCCACAATGACTACAAGCTGATGAAGTGCTCCTGGGTTTTCTGCATTTCCATTTGCTAAATCACATCAAAAAACAGGGGTTTGAGATTCAGTTGGGCTGCAACTTTTATTGCAAATGTAATTACAAATGTAAAATAAGCAAGTATATCTCCCAGGTAGTGAACTCCAAACCTGGCACTATGTTGTCTTGATGGAATATTTCTTGCCCAAATTTATCCCATGTACTCATTAAACTGATCTAAGTGTTCTTTTAGAACCCATAGATTTTTTTACTGCCCTATTAAATCTAAATTAAATGCTTTTTGAGGCATTTATAGTGCTATCATTTGCTCCAGCAGGGAATATGCAAAAGAAATGGTGTAAAAGAGATCAGGATATATTCTCAGGAACGCTAAAATAAAGGAAGGGAGAAGCCAGTGCCATGCTGGGCATCACTGCAGATGTCCCTGAGCTTTGCTATTTGATTTTGGGGTTGCTGGTTGAAAAGCTGTGCTGAATTGGGATGGCAGCCGTGAGCAGTTCCATCTGTATGGGGTATTGACAAATCGGGTTCAGATGTGGCTCCTCATGGCCTGGATGATCTTCCAAAGCCGCTTTCGTCAGGTCACTGGAGCCACTGGAGAAGCTGAAAGTGGCTCTGTGCCTCTGTCCCTCGGCAGCTCGTGCTTCCCTTCCCTGTAGGAATGCCTAGATGCTGATGTTGCTCTTGCTGCCAAACCAGAGCTTTCCACAGTAAGTACTGAGTTTAGGGGTGCTGTGGGAAATTGTGTGGATAATGGAATTCCACACATATCTAGAGCCTCTCTTCTGCATCTCCTCTATAGGGCACGATGGTGTGGAGGGTGGGTAGAGGAGGATTTGTCCAATAAATGCCTAATGCTGCTGTCACTCTGTAATTGGGGTTTAGTGCTGTTAAACCTCAGTGATGAGGTGAGAAAACACAGTCAGTTCACTGAAATGCCAAATGCACAGACATTGCTTTCCAAAGGGATCCCATGGAGGGAGAGAAGTGTTGCTGTGGTCTTCACCCATGCTGTTATTACTAGGTGATTTTGAAAGGTTCTCCTACAATAAATTTAGGATGGTAGGATTTAGATTCATAGCTGTGGCATGGCTGCGTCTCCTACATCCAGGATACACTCAGGATGGAGGTCCAGGAAGTTTGCAGTGCCGTTGATGCTTTTTCAGTGTCCTGAAAACTTGATGCTGCTCAGAAACTCACCCCAGAGGTAAACTTTGGACAAATCCTGTCCCTACAAAATCACCCAGAGATGGACCATTGACATCAGCCAGGGCAGGATATCACAGGTGACGTTCTTGGCCTTTTGGCCTCTTTGCCGTAACTACCTGGGTTGTTAGAAAATATAAAAAATAAAAAGGCAGCAGCACAGAATGTCACAATGTGCTCGTTTTATTGGCACCGGTGCTGAATTGGTCCTTGGATGTATTTGCTTTTGCAACATACTGCAAATACCTTTCCCCTGCCCTTGCCATTTCAGTGCTGATGTTTCATTTTAAACCCACTTTTTTTTCTGAGTGGATGTACAGTTCTCCCTAATAACAGCATGAGGGTTACTATGGCTACAGCTTTTCATTGTTGAGGTCTAGCATGTGGAAAAGAGAAAAAATACTCCTGAAGTCACTGATGAATTTGGGAATTAATATTAATATTAGGAAAAGGAGGCAGCAATGGATTAGCTCCCTCACATGTCTCAGCCACTGTCTGAAATGAATCTGGATTCCCTTAGTCTCCATCAATATCTAGCTTACTTCTCACAGTCAGGAGTCAGAAATGTGAGGTGGATGTGAGATTTCTCTTGACTTGGAGTAGAACTCAGGCTGTTGCTGCCATTGTGATTAATGTCTTGAGTTCTTCCACACCTTCTTGCCCTTTGCCTGTCTCTCTTCTGGACTAAAAGGAAGATAAGGTACATTCAGTATCTTTGAGTTGTTATTTTCCAAGGAGTTAAAAAGATACTCTGAATTCCTGAAACCAGAGTATGAGGATTAGGGTTTGTGGGATGTTTTTAAGTATTTAATACTTTTCTGTAAAGTAAGGTATTTTGGGGAGGGGGGGAAGCACAAAACCTGAGTGAACACCTATATCTCACTAATTTCCAGTGATAAAATGATTCTTGTGCCTTCAAGATATTTGAAATAGTAGCTATAATTCCTTTTGAAAGTTCAGAGCATGAGTTGACATTCATAGATTTTAGCTTGTGTAATATATTCTTATTTTGCTGGGTCATTGTGGAGGCAGGTTCTTGTGCAAATTTTGGTGATTTAGGGTTTAAGAAGAACATGCCAGCCAATAAACCAGGGACGCTGGGAAGTGAAGGCAACCACAGCAAAGGGGCCGAAAGTTCAAACAGTGTGTTGTTCACAGCTGATTTTGTGCAGGGTTGACCAAGGTCTCACAGTAGTCATGAATTATTCACTCCATAATAAATTGTACCATCTGAACAAGGAAAATAGGATAATTTGGAAGAGAGGGTATTACTTCTACCACCCTAATTCACAATGTCTGTAATTTTATACTTTGGAAGGAATTTTCAATATTTAATAGAGAAATCTTTCAAGTTATTCAAGAGCTTAAATTGCTTGTGAAGTCCTGGCCTTTAACACTTAGATATTAACAGGTGGATTTTTTAAAAAGAAAAAATGTATTTATAGGGATCTCAGAAACAATTTAAATTATATTCAAAATTAGTTAATATTCAGAAAATGTTTCAGCATTTAAAGATGTTCCTTATGATTTTTAATGTGATGCCCTGAGGAGAAATATGATGTGGTGAGATCATTATGATAGCAGCATACTGAACCCAGGACATTCCTTCCAATTCTGCATTGCAGTGTTTGAGCACAGAAGAAATTGTTAATTCTCTTAAAAAGAAAAATCAGCAGTGGGCAATCTCTGGAATGCCTGGCAAGTTGTGCTCCATGTTGGATGGGATGTGGAATCCTTCATAGATGACCCCAAGGCACATTTGCCCCCTAAAACACAGGGGCTGAAACCCCCTCACCCAGCTGGATGGACAGCAGATTAACTGAAGTCTGTTCATGTTCAGGTGCTGAAAACAAACTGGATTTTCTTGAACATCATTCGAGAATAGCCCTGGATGGCTTCTAAATGTACTTTCAGTCAATTTTCAGGAGGAATTAAAGTATTTTGTAAAATATTTTGTAGGGCACAAGAGGAAATCAAGGACTGTCATCTGGTTAATGTTTGACAGTTTTATCCAGTGTACTGGTTCTTCCTCATGGGTTCATTGGCTGTGTGTGGCAAATTTAGTGGTGCTCAGGTTTTATGGCTTTTCTTGGAAGATATTTTTTTCCTAGAGATCAGAGTTAAGTCGTCACTCTGGAGGATGCTCTAATCTTTGAGCAAGCCCTACTCTGGTCTTACATGCACAGTTGCTTGAGTTTTAAGGCAGGGACTTAGTGAGACAGTGCAATTTTGGGGAAGAAACTGTGTGTGTTGTGGAGGTCATTGCTGCTCTTACTTTTCTGGCTGCTGCAGGGCCTGGACAATGAATCTGTGCTGATACCATGCTTCTGGTGACATGGCACAAGAGGCAGGTTCCAAAAGTTTTTGTTTTCATGCATTATAATCACCTTTGCTTGTACAATTTATCATAAATGGGATTTCAGTGATCATTATTTAGATGTGGCAGCTTTGAAAAAGCTTGTCCCCCAACCCCATCAATTTAGAGTAAGTAATAAAAGGCAAAAAGAATTCAGTTTTTTCTTAGAATTCAGATTAATTTTGTAAGGATGTTTTAGGATATATCTGATGTGGAAGTAATAGGAATTTCCACTGAAGAGTGAATGTGTAGTATTGTCCAATACTGCAGTATATATTGAGAGCTGTATTTAGTGCGGGAGCACTTGTACTTGGATTCTTTGAGATGCCTTTAAAACCTGCCCTTTTATAAATGCAATACATAAAATACACTTTCCTTTGTGAAAGAAACTGGAGTATTTCCCCATTAGGAAAACTTCTGGCTTGCAGCCTGGATAATGGCTTTGAATGTTTGGGGGTTGTTCAATCAGTTGAGAAGAGGATGCTGGTGACCACTTTGTGTCTCTGTGTTGAGTGGAGTTTGGAGTCTGTGCTGTATCATGTTGGGGATGTTTACCTGAGTGATAAAAGTGTATCTGTGATGTGAGAAATTCTAGGCCGCACAGTTCTGTGGCTGTAAAAAAGTCTTGATTAAATATGTCCATCAAAGCAAGATCACTCATAGGCAAGAAACTTTATAGGTATACAGTTATGTATCTCCATTACTTCAAAAATTAATGCATAAAATTATTGGGGAAATGGCACAAGGAAATGCCTAATGAATTGTCAAATATAAGGAAAATGCAAAACATGAAAGATAGTGTTAGGTGATCAGCAGCTGCAAACATGAAATTTTAATGACTGAGAAAGGTAGCCACCTCAGCTTTGATTAATAAAGCATTGCATTCAATGTTATCATCTATGTGGCAGATGTAATAATATCAGAAGGAAAAGCACAATTGTTTTGCTTCCAGTAGGTTTTATCATGTTTGTGCATTAGTTGAGTCATGCCAGAGCGTGTTTGCATGGTGATAGAAAAGGGAGGACATCTGTTCAGATAGAAGCACTTTGACGTGTGCACAGGAGACATTTTTCCACTTTGCTTTCATTCCTTGAGTTTCTAGTGAAGGAATGTGTTACAAATTGAGAAAAAAACCTCATAATCCTTCTTGCACGTTGGCCAAGCTTCCTGAAGAAGGTTGGGGCAGGTCTCAATACAAGGTCTAACTCTCCACAGGATCAAAAAGCATTAAAGCACACAGTTTTTCTAAGCCTTGCTCTGACACTTGTATTTCAAAAGAAAATGCCAGGGTTTGTGAGAGTCCTGACCTCTGTAAGGAGCCTGTGTCTCACACCAGGCTGGCTGGGAGGCCAAGGTGAAGGAAGGCCCAGTTTCTTAATCCTGGCGTGCTCTTCCTGAAAACAGCTGTGACTGTAGAGGCACTTCTGGAAGAGCTCAGACTCGGAGGGGGAAGTGACCAGAGGCTGCCCTGTGTCAGCAGCAGGTGCTGGTACCTGACTGGTTCAGCTCCTGAGGCAGTGCTGCCTGTGGTCAGTCACGTATTCTCATCTCAGGCTGCTGTTGAACACTTCCTTGCTGTGCTTGACTTACTGCACAGGAGAGAACTGCATTGCATTTGGTGGTGTTGTAATAAATGCTGGGACTGTGTCAGTATTATGATGTATGATTTGCATATCCAGACTGATACAGCTATCAACAAAGAGAACTGGTTACTAAATTCACTGTTGCTCAAGTGTCAGGTGTTACACAAGAAATGTGTAAAGCCGGCTGGCAGAGGAAGAAACAAGAGCATTTAATCTCTTAGGTTTACTTACAGAAGTAAACATTTACTTTAGTTGCTTTGCTGAAGCTGTTCATTGTGGTTGTTGCAGTTCCCAGATTTTAGTTGCTGCTTCTTCCAGCTTTCTGCTCCTCCCCAGATTCAGTTCTGTAGTATGACAGTCGGTGGGATGTGGTGAGAACATGTGCAAACTGACAGGGTCAGGTGCCCCTCTGAAAGGAGCAGTCTCCAGCTTGGTTTTAACATGTTATTTGTCTTCATTGCCAAAAAACAGCCATGACTCATTTCTTCAAAGTCTTCTCTCTTGAGAGTGCTTTGCTGACTTGGGCACTGTCTTCTTTCTTCTGTTCTTCTCTCCTGACACTTCCAGTTGCCAACATCTGCTTTGAAATCTGTGCTTCTGTGCCAGTCAGGAGCTCTGGGCAAACCCAGGACAATGTGAGACAGAAATTCAGCTTTACTGCATGTGGCAGTTCCAAACTTGGTGTCTTAAGGAAGGAGGTTCTGCACAATTGATTTTTCTGTGTCTTGGTGCTTTCCCCCCTCACCTTCTCTGTCAATGTCTTGGGCTGATGGACATTTCAAACTGGATGTCACAGTGGGGTTAAATAATCAGGATAAAACCCCCTAATTTTGGGGTTTACCTTTTCCTCAGAACTGACATCTCAGCCTAAATTTGAAGGTTTATGAATCTTAACCATGGCAGCTCCCAGTGTCTCTCTCAATCTATTTTGTTTCCCTGTGGCACTCCTGGACTCTCTCATCTCTTCATCTCCTATTCATTTAACTGTACTCCACGCTCTGTAACTGCTCAATTAACCACTCAAACATTGCAGTGCAGTTGTAATGGGATTAGAGAGCAGCACAGGGATGAATGGATACCATGGGTATTTTCTCTGGGTATTTCTAATCTTTGGAAGCAGCAGAAGCTGTTCATGTGGGGTGTTAAACTGCAGGACTATGTGGGTCAGGGATTCATTTGTACTGTTTTGGGGACAAACCCTTGGGTAGTAAAGGTGTCACAGCTCCTTCCACATTCATTGAACTCCTTTGTGATAGGGAAACTCCAAAGAGGAATGGGGTCTGCTTTCTGTAGTTGCCTGGAAAATGCTTCCTTTGTGCATAGATTCTGTGCCTAATAAATCTAATTAAGTAGGATAAATTCCCATTGTTTTATAGGTTTTTTATTTTTAAGGAGTTGAATACTTTGAGGGGTTGTTTTGCCTAAAGCCTCTCAGCTGTTGATAGAAAATACTTGTGCACACAATTTTTAAGGCATTTTGCACAGGAACTCCCAAACAGTTTTGCTGTGATAGGATTATAACGGTGGATTGTACTCTCTTTTGGATACTTTTCAGGAGTTTATACATGTAGCTAATGGACACTACTTAGTAAAGAAAATTATTATTAACTGCAAAGCTAAAGAAAAGGCAAAAGGAAGCCACCGAACAATTCCATTGTATCTTGGAAATAGCTCTTGGGATTTAAAAATGTCAAAATAATTTCACAACTCCAATGGAGCACAAAGAATTCAGAGTATTCTTTGTGATGATAAAACAACCATTGTAATTCCTGTAATTTAACCCTGGGATATATTAATTCTAAAATGCTGAAATGTATGAATTTGTTAGCAGAAGTCAAATAACAACAAATATGCCTGGAATATCAGTTTATCATTTATACTGGAGAGATACCAGGCAATCTGGCAGCTGGAACCAAAATCAAGCAGAGGACAAAGTAGGAGAAACAACTGATTAAAGGGCCATAAATAATTTATATTAACTCAAAACTCAGCTCAACACAGCATCAGATATGGAGGTAAACCCATCTTGGCAGAGCCCCCCTGGGCACTTGGTGCTAGAGACCTCAGCAATCAGCTCCCTGCAGGGCCGTTTCTCCACCCCAGGGAGGCTGTGGCTGCTTAAACAATTTGCATTCCATCACTGCCATTGAATTAGGTGCTTTTCATAATGGCACATGGCAAATGTACCTCGTGCCTTGCTTCCAAAAGGGAAGAGTGTCAAACATTTGACACTTCCACGTGTATTTCCCTAAGCTTCAAAACTCACCTGTAATCTCCAGGGTATGCTGAGGGAGAGCACAAATCCCTTACGGTTGTTCTCTCTGCATCTCCATCCTCTACCTCATCCTGTTTTTCATTCTCCTAAATGAAAATAGGGCATTATCTGCAGCACAGGTGCAGCTCTTCTGGCTGCAGTGAGAGTGGAAATAAGACTCAGGTAGATAAGGTGTGATGGAGTGGTATTAGGCTCGTCTGTAGGCAGATGAAAGATAGGGTTTGGATTAGTGGATGATATCAAGGATAATAAATGATGGCATCTCCTGAGATCTAAAATTCTGGATTCCCAGCAGTAAACTCACTACAGGGCCTAACAATAAGCAAATTGCTAAAATGAGAAGCAGGGCTGTGTGCAGAAGAGAGCTGGTGTAGGCTAGCCCCAGGGAATAAGAGATGAATAAATGAATGGACAACAGAAACTCTGTTTACCTTGCATTAGATAAAGAAACTTCTTACTCAGCTCACAGAGTTGGGCTTGCACCATGCAGATACATTTTTGCATTTGGAAATAGAAAATGCATATCTAAAGTTTTGAGTTTTTCAAACTTTCACCAAAGGAGAGGAAAATCATATCTTTATTTATTTTGGCTTTTTCTGTTTTCCTCTCAGGCTGTAGTCAGAAATTTCATTTTTACCTGCGCATTCTTATGAAGTTCAGTTTGCAAAGGTGTGAATACCTTCAGTGAGGTCTGTGGGTCAGTCCTTGCCTGAGCACTGCTCTGGGCTTCTGATTAAACCCAGCAAGACCCAGGGGGTCTCTTGCTCACCTTTCCTGACTTCTCAGAACTTGAGAGAGGCACTGGGCTCACAGGGATGCCTTCTGCTGGCTTTAAAAGCATCTCCTTGAGTGCCAGAGGTGAGTCTCTCATGTAATCCCTGTGATCCTTCTGCTCAGAATGCAGCAGAACAAAGGGCAAATGGCTGCAAAGCACCCGAGATCTGGGAGCTCCTGCAGCACTGAGCTCATCGCTCTTGTCTGTGTTTTCTGGCTTAAAGTCCCAGTATTGCTGAGAAAACACAGCCCAGTAGGCATTAATCCCAGAATCCCATTTAGGCTGGGAAAATATTTCAAGGTGTTTAAGCTTGGCTGGAGATGTCTTCCCTAACTGAAGCTGTAAGAAAAACACCAAACACCTACTCCACTCCCAGTGCTTAACTTTCAGGATAACTTGTCTGGGCAAATAAATTGTGGAAATGCTCTTGCTTTCTTCCAGAGAGGACTTGCTAAGCAGCAGACCTGGGCTAAATGACATTTAATGGAATGGATTGTGCCCCAGCCCTTCTCCTGGTGGATTTATCCCAGTCTATATTTGCCTCACCCATGCTATGAGACCTGGGAGAAGCTGGACTGGATGTGTCATCATTTTCTTAGCGTGATACAATCAGGTTTTTACCAGAATTAACAAGAACCTAACAAAAGCCAACATTAATTGCTTTTTCAGATTTTTTGGGACCTTTATAGTAACATTTCAGCCATTAAAAGGTGAAATAAGAGAGAAATATTTCTCTTACACACGGCAATTATTAGATACAACCAAAACAGGCATTTGAAATGAAGCTCTATCAGCATGGCCAGGTAAGTAGAACATACCCTTGTACGGTGCTGGTCGATTTGTTTGTGTTGGTTTTAATTTGGCAGCCAGACTGACTATTCCCACTCACTCCTGGTTTGCACCAGCTGCTGCTCTGCCCTGATTCATTATTCAGAAGATCATTAGTGCTGTTTGGGGGAATTGACCTCTGAAGGGCTCACCCTTCTCAAACCCAGCTTGTTTTGGGTATGTCTTTGGAATGGCATCTCAATTATCCTTTGGCCTGTAACACCCAGGTGGAGGCTTCCCTGGGAATGTGGAGTGGTGGTGTTGGCCCACTTAACAGATGGCTGTGAAATTGTCTGGGTAAAGATATTTGTCACCAGGGAAAAGAGCAGCAGCCAGGACATGGCCTGCCACATGGATTAGCACTGTGCTGGCAGGTGCTGCCTTGATGCCAAGGGCTGAGGCGCCAAGTCCAGGATTCCTGCTCTTTGTGATCCTTCCCATTCCAATTCTTTCCTACTCCTTCAGTCACTGAAAGTCCTGAAAGCAAGTCAGAATGTCTTTCCTTAGTAACAACAGAAAAAGGGGAATTTTCACAGAGGGACATTAAAAGAACAAAAGGATTGAAATTTTTTCTCTTTAATGGCTTACAAGTTAATTTTGATTCCTTTAAAAGTCTTAGTTCATTTGACCACACTTGAAGAAGCAACTCATTGATGTCTCCTTATCTTGGTGGTGTTGAAACATCTCTAACACCCCTTTTCATGCTTTTCTCTGAAGAACAGCAGTGCCACACAGAATTTTCGTCTGATGTTTGCCTTCCTTTTCTCACCTTTTTGGCAAAGGGATTACTTTACCTTTTACAGCAGCAGTTGCAGATGTTGGTAGATTGCGATTGTTCTGATTCTTTGGGTCTGGCTGGCCTGAACCTTGCTCAGACCATCAGATATTCTGCTGAGCCTTCATCCTTTTATTTCTCTGGAGGCAGTCAGCTTCATGATATCATTCAAATTTGTAGTAAACAGGACAACAGATGACTTGTAGATGTTTTGGAAAATAAGGCAGTGAATTCTGTGGGTCTTTTTTTTGTTTGTTTTCTTGTTTTCCCACCTCTAATACTGCCAGTTGACCAAATCCCAAATAGGAAATTACTATGAAGGAAACAGCAACTACCTTAATATCTTCCTTTTACCAAGAAATGTGAATATGTGATATATCCAGTTTCTTCTTAGCAGGTTGTTGTTTCTCAGGGCATTATAAATTCATTCTAAAACCCAGCTAGGGAAAATCCACTCCTGTGATGGTCTTTGGTGTAAAATTCACCCCAGAAGTCTCAGACCTTTTCTTTTCCTTTCTCCATCTGTTGCTTTGCTGAGTGCCTTGCAGAAACTCAGCAGCCCAGTATGAAGAACTCATACGTCATAAGAAATGGGAAGCAGGAACTTCCCTGTGTTACCCCTGGGTGCAATAAAGCCAATGTTTTTAAAAGAAAATTCTTTCTGTGGAACTCTTCCAAGGCCAATTCTCTGTGCTTGCATATTTTCCCCATTTTATGTAATTGTATAGATGACATTTTGTATGCTACATTAAATCACTTCAGGTTTTGGAAGGCAAATTCTGGCAACACGCTCTGAGTAGCATGAGATGGGAAAGGATCAGATTGAGGGAGGGAGAGCCCAAATGGAGAGACAGCATTCCATCGTGGTGGATTCCTCCAGTGAGAGGAACTGTCCCGGGCGCTGCTGTTAACAAGCAGTCAGGCAAAAAACAGGAGTGGGAATCAGAGATCAAAAAGCTGAGCCAAAGTGCAACATCAAAAGCCTGCAAGTACAGCTGAGCTGTGCACAGCCATCATCCTATGTCTATTCTCATCTAACAAGGGGACAAAAAGTGAATTTCAAAATACTTATTCCATCAGTGACTATCAAACTGAAGAGTTTGACAGCGGGGCGCTTCTAAATGCAGAACAACGGGTAAAAGTATTCTTCAAATAGCATTGCCAGAATTCCCATTAAATATCAATTAGATCTATTTTTTCTTAATAAGAAATTACCTGCAAGGTAAATGATCATGATAAGCAGGATCCACAGATGATTCTGCTCTGCTAAAAGGTATTTTTAAAATAACTATTCCAGTTAAATTATTTTTTCTTGTCAATGAATATTAATGTCTCTCACTGCTCCTGTGTCAAAAGGCAGGCAGAGAGCTGTGTTTGGGTTTGGGCTTCAAATATTTAAAGATGTTTGGGGAAGTCTGAATGCTGTGTGGGCACCAGCCTCAGTGCAGCCAGGGAAAAGGCCATCCTGGAATGATAAATGAAGTAGCAGAGCAAAAGCTATGTTGTGCATGAGTATGGGGATTGATATGGACTGTGAAAACCTCCCCACAATCCCTTGTAGAGGAGAGAGTAACCATTCGGTGCTGGCTTCTGTGGGCAGGACATTTTCTTCTGCAGGGGTGCTGTAGTCTAGTCAAGTAGAGGAACTGGTTTTCTGTGCTACTGTTGCGGTGTGCATTTCCCAGGACGCACAAGGCAGCATTGGGGTGCGACACATTTCCCCCCGGGGAGACTTTTCCTCCCCGCTCTGGACTTCGGTGGTCTTGGCAGTTGCTTTTGGGGCGCAGAGATGTATCAGAGGCGAGACAGGTCTTGGGGTAAACTAAGGAGATTTATTACAGGTATAACTGAAGCATAACAACTAAAAGCTGGACTCCAAAGACAGGGAGCACATGTCCTGCCGTGGGTTTTATAGACGGGGCGATACAAAGCAAACAACCAATGAGAATGCACTCATGGAGGAGTCTAGGGCAGGGAATACAGAACTAGATCCAATGGGAATAGCAGAAGCAGTGTCATGATATGAAACAGCAAATGATATATCGAGTTAGAGAAGATTGGCAAGGAAGGTTCTAGAAACAGAGGCAGGGACACAGAGAAATTACACATAACAGCATGTATAATTTAAATCATAACACACAAATGAAATATAAAGCTAGCTTGAAAACTTAAAGCAGAAAATCCACACCACAACATGCTACTACATTTCCAAGGTATAATGAGTAAAGGATAGTGCAGTTTGGGGAGAAAACTTTGTCCTCTGTTGTTTGCAGAGCTACATAACTTACAGCAGTACGGACCAAAGGACATTTCTTGGCTGTATTTGTTGCTACCGCTGCCAAAGCTTATTGAACAGTAAGTAGCAGAGTCATAGAATCCCAGAACAGTTTGGGTGGGAAGGGACCCTGAAGATAATGGAGTTCCAACCTGGCCTTGGACACTTGCAGGGATGGGGCAGCCACAGCTTCTCTGGGCAATCTGTGCCATGGCCTCACCACTCTCACAGGAAAAGAATTTCCTAAAATCTGGTCTAAATCTACTTTCTTTCAATTTGAACCCATTCTCCCTTTTCCTGTCACTCAAGCTGTTGTAAATATCTTTCCTGTAAGTTCCTTTCAGGTACATGAAGGGCCAATTAGATCACCCCAAAGCTTCTGTTCTCCAGGTCTAACAATCCCAATTTCCCCAGCCTTTCCTCATGGCAGAGGTGCTCCATCCCTCTGATCAACTTGGTGATCTCTTCTGGGTTCACTCCAACAGTTCCCTGTCCCTGTAGTAACCAGGGCTCAGAGGCTAGTTTTGCTGGGAACCTTTTTATTTTCATAATTTCCAGAAGATGTGCTGTATTGGGATAATTGTGCCAGTCAGCTGTGGAAAGTGGCAGGAACCACCCCAAAGCACAGTGTGACCATTTAGCATTCAGGCCAGCTCTTCTCATTAGTGCCAGAAGGATTATACCTGAGTACAGCATATTAGAGCCCATTTGCATGGAAACTGAAACCACTGAATTTTTATCAGCTCCTCATTATTCCAAATGTTCTGTAAAACTCACTTTTATTGATTGAGTTTAAGGCATTATGGTTGGGAATTTTGCTGAGGCAGGTGAGGATTTCATTCAGCAATGGAGGGATGATTATCGGCAAAGAAAGGAAAAATTAGGAAAGCAAAGAAATGAAGTTACAATGGAAATGGAGAATATATTTAAATCTGTTAAAGAAATGCATAAAGATGTCTCTAAGATTAAAGTAATACCTTTCTCTCTTCTGTGGTTTTTGACTGGTCACAACAGACAGCCACTAAATGACTACAGAGCCTCTGCTGATTCTGCTTGTGCTTATAGACAGAATTTGAGCCTGTCTTGGTTTTCAAAGATAGTATTGTGAGGTTTTTACAATTCTCATGTAAATTTAGTTTTCATATTAAAAAAAAGGTTGGTTAGTGATGATCTGGACAGTGCCAAACTACAGAACAGCCTTGAAGCCTCTCTTTCCCTGTGAAATCAGGCAATGTTCAGGTCTGCCCTGTCCCAAATTGCTCAGAAATACAGATTTTGTCCCATTTTCCTGCCTCCTACAGCCATGCAAGCGTTTGGAGCCACATTCCTTCTAGAGCTGGGATGGAACCAACCCTCCTATGAGCTTCCAAGCAAATTGTTTTAGTATCCACAGAAAACCAGAACAATTTTTATGGCAAGGAAGTGTAACCTGGCTGAGTTAGAGGATTAGTGGAAACATTACCGTAGTTTAACATGTCCCTTTTAGACTCTGGCCTTTGAACAGAAGAAAACTGAATGGATCTCTGCCTCACAGAACTCATGAAAAGATAATCCATAGACTTAAGGGTGGCCTGAAGGCAAGAAGTGGAATTCCATTCAACCTCTGAATGGCTTTCCCTGACTGTTTTACATAGATACTGAAAAATTTCATGTTATCCCAGCCCCTAGATTTGTGGTTAAGGGGTCTTTTTCCAAGTTGTATTAGAACTCTTTTTTTTGTGTTGGTTGAAAGTTAGGCTTAGACTGTAACAATACAAAGTTGCTCCAATTCCAAGCACAGTTCAGTGGAAAGAGAAATAAAAAAATGCAGTTAATTGGTGTAATGTTATCTCATCAAATAATTAGGGTAAATGCGCAATCCAATTTCTGCTGTACCACAGCTTACTCCTCATGTACAGCAATGTGCAATGATGTTATTAAGTTGTTGTGCACACCTAGTGGAAATTGAAGAGTGTTCACATCCTAAATGCACCTACATTTAAAAGTTTAATATACCGACTGCTTTTAGTTGAAATGCCTAAACATGAGTCATTAAAATATTTTAAATTAGTACCTGCCTCTGGAGGTGACAACGCTCAGTTCCCACATCACATTCACAGTGATCCATCATCACTTGGGTACAATTCCCTTGACTGCAATTAATCAGAAATCAACTCCCACCATTCTGGCTAAGGTAACCAAGGCACTTTAGTTGATATTTTCAGGGCCACATTTTGTCATGTGGCAAATATTGCCACTTTTCCCGTCTGACCACTTGGGCAGCCAGGGAGGATGAGGGTGAAACAACTGCCAGGGGCTCTTACTGATATTATCAGTAAGATAATTCCAGATATATTATTATCTGGAAATAAAATAAAATATAAATGCAGCATGACATAAAATATTTAAAAGATCTGTTTAACAGCCAAAAATGTTAGAAAGCCAGCTTTATTTCTGAAATAATATCTATTTATCTATTTGGATACAGCATGTATTTTCATGTTAATGGAGCCCTTTAGATTATACCGGGTTTTTTCCTCATTGACTTTCCTCTTTCAGTGTGAAAAACATTTATTTCATGAACCCAATTTTCTCTGAAGTTAGTGGCAAATGCTTCTGTGCGGAAACATATGAAGAAACCATTAGTCTGAAGACCTAAAGAGCCATTAGTTAAAGCACATAGAACTGCACTAATAAATAGATAACAGATCAATCTTTAGTGCAAACCACCAGAACATTCATAGTGTGGGTTTCAGTTCAAAATTAATGGGTTTTTCATTGCTTTGTAAAAGAGCCATTAATGACCTGACTTTGATCACTTTTCTATAGCCATAAAATGAACTGGCAGTGAATGAAGAGGAGTAAAATTAGAACTTTTTTTGGTGAGCTCCAGATGCTCTAAGGATGAAAAATGAGCCAAATGTGAAATGATGGTCACTCTGAATTTAATGGTAAAATTCACTTTGCATTCAGAGGGGCAGAGTTTAACAGCATGGCAGTGTTGGTAAATACATCATTTCATAAAGCTTTGTCATAAAAATCATGTGACAACTTTTTTCAATTAAATCCAACACAGAAAAACTAGATTTGTGTGTATGCAAGGAGAAATTATTGATTTGCAATATCTATCCTATTCAAGTCTACTTGGACAGAGCCATTCAAATCTTAGTCCTCACTTCTATGCAGTGTAATGTGCTGCTGGTTTTGCTAAACTGATCTAAACCTCTGGTGCCTACAAATCGAAGCTAGGAATTATCAGCAGCCAATCCATGGGATTCCCATACTTTGTGCTTCCATACATTGTGCAGACAGCTGGGCTGGTGGATTTCTGGGATGGAAGCTGCAAAGTCCTGAGCACAGCAGCTCTGCTTGGCTTGGTTTTATTTTGAGAGGCTTCGTTTTTCCAAAGCACGTGCCATGGGTGCTGTAATTAATCCTCAATCTCCCTGATTCTCCATAAAACCTGGACTTGCACACGGGCAATAAAAGATATTTATTTGAGCACTGCAAGCAGGCAGTTATTTCTTGGGAAAAGGTACTTGTAGACAGATTTAGTGATTCCTTCAATAAACACTCAGAGAGAGCCAGCCAGAGGAGCCCTTGATTGACAGTGCTCTCCGTTCCCTCATCCTGATGAGGCTGGGCCAGTGGGGAGTCTGACCAGCAGGTCAAATATGTATTTGGGGCAAAAACTGACAAAGAATATGCTAGAAAAAGTGATTTTCCAGCTGTGTGCAGCCATTTTCAGCACCCTGGGTGGATTATTATTTGTGTGTAATGGAATAGCTGGGGACAGCAGGACTGGGAAAACAGGATTAGGATCACTGTGGTGGTAAAACACTGACACTTTGTTGAAGAGGGAGAGTTGCCTTCTTGGTTATTATAGTGCTTTATTTTGCTTTATTTTATTTTTGGCCAGACAAATACCTGATGCGGTCTGAGCATTTCTGAGTCTGACTGAGCTCTCTGTGTTCCTTCGCCCATTAATAATTTGTGAAATCCCCCTGGAGATTCCATCCACACCCTGAACACAGCATCTCCTTACCTGCAAAGGCAATGAACCCATGGCTTAAAAGCAGATTCTAGAAACAACGTTTCTTTTGATTTACTCCTGTTTGCTGTTTCTTTCTGAGTGATTTTAGTGCAGGAGAAAGACATGACATGATAAATGAGTAACTTCAGTGCACTTCAGGATACATTTCTTGGGCCATTGCAACCCTTCTCCTGAGGCACAGATGATTGATTCTGACTTTATGTCCATAAAGTATCCTGCACATGCCTCTATAGCTGAACATATGGCCCCATTGTGCTATCCCCTGGGAATCCTGATGCTGCTGGAACATAAAGCAGTCTTCTGCAGAAATGGTTTGCTAAGTCTAGGTTTGCCTTTTCCTGTGCAGCTTCACAGAAGGGGCCTTCCCTGACACCAGAGTTTCGCCCGAACGTGGATGCTGAGAGGGTCTAAACCACAACTGCACGGCTTCACCTCAACTCCAGGCTTCTCTTGCTGTCAGAGGCTTTACAACTGACCTGCAGAAACCACCCTGCTTCTGATGGCCTGCACAGAGCCATGGGAGGAAGGAGAGGTCTTTGAACACAAAATGCACTACTCCTTAGACAAACGGTGCAATTTCAGAGAAAGCAACACAATCTTTCACTTTCATTCATCTCAAATAACATTGCTATGTCTTAAAGTATGCCAGAAATCTCTTTCACTATAATGTAAACCTTAGAAAAATTTTCCACGTACCACCTGCCAGCCTTTTTTCTTTTTTTCCTGACAATTTGCAGATTTCAGTTTTTTCTTTTATCCTCATTTTGATTCTTAAACGTTCTTAACTCTCTGCATTATAGGGATGAACTGGGACCTTTTGTATAGCTATTATTTAAGAAGTCATCTCTCTAGTGGTATAATTTAATATTATTTGAGGTTAGTTATAAATAAAAACTAACAGTAATGTTATTGACAACAGTCAATAGACTGAAACAGTCAAACGAGCTCCTCATTGTTATGTGGATGTGTAGGATATTTGCTTGACTTCCTGCAGGAGAGTAGCTGCAATCTATTAGTAAATGGGAGCACATGGATTATACTCAGGTAAGGTGCACCTTGGGTAACTGTTATCCTGTTTAAAACAGAAACAGGTTTTCAAATAGCCTGTGAAGAGTACAGGATAGAGGCAGGGATAATTGGGGTAAAAGATTTTGATGGAGACAGGAAAAAAGCCATGTGTGAGAAGGGAGGCAGAGTATGAGGTGCAGTGGGTGTTTGGGTGAGAAAACAGCATCTGCACATCACTTACTTTGACATTCTTCCTTGGCTGCAGGGAGCTGGTCTGAGTTGGTTTCACAGGTGATTCACCCACTGTGCAAGTGGAAAGTACAGCCATGTGCTCAACAACTGTGAGCAAATGTCTGCCTCACCCAGAGCAGAAGTATTCCACCTAGCTCACTGCTAAATACCCAAAAGTCAAATATTGCTGCTTCTCACAGTCCACAATCCACAGACCTAGCAGGGAAGTACCAGTATTTAAATTCATAGAAAGAGAAGTATCAGGTTGTTTCCCTTTAGCTGCCTCACACTGCACAGCATTGCTTGTCCTGGATTGGAATATACTTAATGTCACAGGCTCAACTTTGAGATTTGGGCATGTCAACAGGCTGCCAGAATGAGGATCTCAGTGTGCTGCCTGATGACAGCCTCTGTAATTGTCATTTTACCTGCTTAAGTGCTCTTTGGTGTGACCCAGAGACATATTTGGACAGCCTGGGAATGATCCCAGGGGAGCAGTTCTTCAATTAAATCACTCTACAGAAAAAATGGATGAGATTTAGGTACCAAATAATTAGAATCATGCAATTCAATCTGCATATTTGGTAATAATTTTTTTTCCTGTGGAAAAGAGTGTGGTTCTGTACCCATTTTCCCTACCTCATCTCATCTCACTTCCTGAACAAACAACACCAGGAAAAAACCCCACAAAGTTTGCATTCCTTCATTTAACTGATGAAAATCTGGAATCTGGCCACAGTTACAAAGCTTTGAATGTTGTCTTATGTATGTTGCTATACCTTCCAGATAATCAAAGAAGCCATATAGGACATTCTGCTGTGGCTCTCAAAAATATGGAATACTTTGGAAGTAAGACCATGTATTTCCTCACATATTGGCACACGCACACATGGAAAAAACACATCCAAAAAAAATCCAATGTTGACTTACATACATTTTTAAGCACATTTATACTTCAATATAGCCCTCTGGAATGTGATTGGTGATTTTCCATGTGACTCATAATAATGCAAATGAACTTTGTCATGAGCTTAGAACCCCAGTTTTAGATAAACGTGGCCAATTCAGGAAGAGATACTTTGCAGGCAGGTCAGACTGAAAGCTGGAGGTGTGTCACATCCCTGTTTCACTCTCAGCTTTCCTCTGGCTTTCAGAGAAGTTTAAGAAACTGAAAAAACTCGAAAATTCCATTTTTAGAGTTGGGCATCTATTGCATGTTTTTATTTCCCTTCAGACTTGTTGTTTTGACACAGTTATAGCTTTTTCTGTAGCCCTGGGCTACTTTTTAGGTCTTTTCTGACGCACCAAGCGCTGATGCCCACTGGCTATCCCCTTTTTGGGGACGGTGTTGCCAAGAGTGGCCACCCCCAGACCACTACAGGTCCCGGTGGCGGTAAGGCAGGGCCACTGCTCTTCCCAGCAGCAGCAGCTGCCTTAGGGAAGGAAAGGCTGTGTGATGGAATCCGCATCGAGAACCAGGATAAAGGAAAGAGAGGGGTCTTCGGTTTGAGTCCAAGAGAATTTACTGTTCAGGGTGTCAGGGACCCAAAAGACCAGGAACAGCTCGTTACACCTTTTAAGGAGAGGTGGAACTAGGGAAGGGTACAACACAGGAACCAGTCAGGGGCCAACAGGGGAGGAGCTGAAGGAGGGACTTACAAAACCACAGCCAATAGCCAATAGCAGGATACAAGGGGAGGGAACAGCCTGGATAAGTCAATGGGGGCCCAAATTGCTCAGAACTTTCTAGAACCAGGGGAAGGGCTAAACACAGATTGACATTTGGGTAGGTGGGGTAGGCTTGAGGGAAGATGGACATAGGGGTTTCTGGAAACAGAGGAGCAGCTTTGGGAATAAATGACAGGGAGGAAGGGGAAGGGATAACTCAGGGAGGGATAACATTCGTATTCAGGGGAGAAAACGGCGATCAACCATCTGAAAACTTTAACAACAATAGAAATGCACTGCCACATTTTCCTCCTGGGTAGTACTTTTAATTTTGCCTGTGTGTCATTCAATCCTTGTAAGTGATAGAAAGTTCTGCCAGAGATGATGTTGGCTCCATTCTGAGCTCCAGTGAGTTACTGACTTGCTCTGCATTGCTTTTTGCTTATAGCAGTGCAAAAGAAGAAATCTTGCAAATATATTTTGAAAGCTTTAAAGGTGTTCTTGGTAACAGCAGTCATCATTAAATGAAAACATTTCTATTTATTGCATGCAAGTGCAGTCATGTTGTTTGTGGCCTTCATACCCAATGAGCAAGAAATCCACTGTATTTGTACTTTTAATTTTGCATCTCTGTGAGCAATGTTTTCCCTGGGGGCTTGCAGAGGAAACCTGAAGCATAATCTTGATTTCAGCTGCAATGCAGAAATACAGCTGCTCCTGGTGAGCGTGTGGATGACCTTCACGTACACATCGGCTTTTGTTTGACTTCTGAAGACTCCTTTTGGAACTTTTTTTGGCTGCTGGCTACAAAACAGAACCTAGAAGGCTTAAGAATATGAAAGAACAATCACTTTCATGAGAGGAGGGGATATTCCATCCCTTTCTCAGGAGGTGAGAAGAATGCCTCACTCCCAGGGATGGCTGACATTTCTGTGCCAATCCTTATTGCCACAGCAAGCAAACAGTGGTGATGCAGGACATATTGCAGGCACACCTTCTCATCCTTGTTTTCAGAATGGCAGTGGCAGTTTAGGAGACAAAAAAATCTTTCCTAAGTGTGAAAACTGATAATGCACAAGTCTCACCATGGACCTCTGCAACACAAGTCAGCCTGCTCCAGCTTCAGGCAGGTATTGGCAAACAACAGCCTAGAGAGGTTTCTGAACTTCAGCACCAGGGCTGTGCTCCCTGGCTTCTCTGGGAGTCAGGGGCTTGAGAATTAGCACATTTTACACGTCTGGCTCTCTGGTACCTGCTGAGTCAGTTTACCTGGCAGGCCACTAGGAATGGTGATTTTGTGTGAGCCATGTCTGCAGGTGAAGTGGGAAGCAACACCTGGACTGTGCAAGCAGAAAATCCAAAAGGAAAAGAACCTCCATGTTTTATCTCGCCACACTTGTCCCTGAGATTTTTGGAGCTGTTGCTCACACCATCTCCAGCACCAGAGGAAGTGCTGAGGGACTTCCTTCCATCACCAAGAGGCCTCTCTGGGTGTTTGTGGAGCTCCACAAATGTGCTGAACCTGTGGCTGTGCTGTCATATTTCCCAGTGACACATTTCAGGACGTGCTGTCCTGCCCTGTGCTCCACTGCTGAATTGCCATCACCTCCCCTCACTCACAGAGGGTAATCCAAGTAGAGCTGTCCCTTGGAAACAGGGCAGTGCTCCCAAGCTTGAGAGGAGGTAATTTAATAACTTTTTAGGCTAGAGGCTGAAAGAAAGCTCTTTCTTTCATGCTTATACATGTCCAATCTTTATTTACCAATCTTTCTATTTTTCTCTTTTTAATTAGACAATATATTCACTGATGTCATCACTATTAATTTGTATCTATCAAACCCTGACAATACTCAACACCTAATTCCTCTTCTTATTATTGAACTCTTCAAAACCCCAGAGGGTAAGATCAGGCAATTCTTTAGAGCCAGAGTCTCCCCAGCCAGAATCTCTACAGCCAGAATCTGAAGTGAATGAAAAACTTGTGTATTTCATCTGTTGATTAGGTTAATCAGCCATTGATCCAAAGACTTCAGTGGGAGTGTGACAATCTGGGGTACGTGAGGACAAAGGCATCGGGGTGGGGTTGGTGTAGGATGACTTTGCATGGATTAAAAATGGATTTGATATTTGGTGCTCCTTTAAGTTGTGATTGTGCTGCTGCTGTGCACTTAAGCCCGAAAAGAAGCATGTGACCAGTCCCATGGATTCAGTGGATTGATTTCTGTGATGGAAGTCAAGTACATACATTTTGGAAGGACCAAGAGCTTAATTTAGGATTCTCTTGGAAAAGCAAGCAGGCAAGCAAAGTGTTAGTAGTCATCTGCTGCAATATTTCCAGCAAAATTTATTTGGGTGAAGAGAGAGTAAATATTTTGCTCACAACGCCATCCAGGCTCAGATGTGCACACACAACCATCCTGTTGAGTTATGTTTTCAGGGCTGTACACATAAATAATAACAATTCAGCCAAGGTTTCAAAGCTCTTCACAAAGGCAGGGAAGTATTATCTTCATTTAAGATGGAAAGGACTTTAGATGAGGTGCCTGAGGTCACAAAATAACTGTATTAGATTTGAAACCTGAGCTTACTGTCAACCAGAATTGAAATGTAATTGTCTCTGTTCAATTGTAACTTGATTTTCATCTGTGGATTAATGTTCAGATTTAATGGGTAAGAAGGTCAAATCTTTCTAATGGAAACATTTTTAGTCAAATTCGCCGTCTTTACCTAAGCCTCATTTTTAATCACTTACAATTTATAGCTCCACTAATTGTGACCAATTACACCACTGTGCTGCTAAGGTAACTTAATTTCTTTACAGATTTCTGATGTTCATGGTTTCCAGCTTTATTGCTGTCAGTTGAAGCCCTGCTTGGACAAAAGCAACAGTGTGGTGGGGATCTCAAATATTCCTCATCACCAGGAAACCTCTGGGATCTCAGGAATTGTGTCCTAGGACAGAGTGACTCTGTACTTTCTAATGCCATGATGTATTTAAAAATGCTACCTCAAATACCATTTTTAAATTGTCACTTTTTGAGCTCTCAGCATCTCTTACTTCCGTGGAGCCCTGTGAACCCACTTTAAGCAGTAGCAAACACAACACTGACTCCAAAGCACACGTGAGGCTGGAAGGGGGATAATTTCATCTGATTACATTAATATTTTATTGGAAGCAGAGTGACAAAGTGGAGACTGATTGCAAACAGCAGACAATCACTGACTCCTGAGACTGAGAGAATCCTGGCACTCCACTGGCACTTCAAATGCTTAAAGGAGCCATTCCAAATCTGCAGGATAATGGTTGAAACATTTTAATTCTGTGGTTTAACTTGCATCACTCACTTAACCAGTTATTTTGATTGTGATTATGAAAACATTGTGATATGCTTAGAAAAACCTTAAACAACCTATAGCAGTGTGTATTACTAATAGACTTGTATGTTTTCCTTATCATTTTCTCTACCAGTAATTTATTTTAAACCAATGAAAATGTAACTATTTTGTTTCAATTGCAGAGCATTTTTAGTTTGACTCAGATTCTTTTCCCAGAGCCACACGAGGTAAGAGATTATTAATGACTTTTTCCTTATTATCCGTTACTCTGAAATGGTTGCTTTAATTACGGCATCTTGATTTAATATATGTAAAAGCATTTTGTAACAGAAACCTTCACTATTTATAGAATGACTTTCACTGTTTCCTGAGATGCTGCAGTCAGGTCTTATTAACAAAGTACAGCCTAATCCTCCAAGCATCTCTCCACAGCTGTTCCCAGATTCAGCAGCTCAAAAATGCTGAATAATAAGGATGCTGCAAATGCTCACGGAATTTTGAAGGGATTGCAGTGGGTCAGTGTGACGCCTGTGAAAGTCTCAAGTGAATTGCTGCTTTTACTGACTCAGAGTGACGCAGAGCTGTGAGGCATGCTTGGAGCAGAGGGGCAAACCTCTGCCACTGTGCTGTGGGGATTTAGTTCAATGTGTAAGTAAAACCAACAGCCAAACCCACAACCCCCAGTCCAAGGGGACAGGGGGAGAGTCAGCAGTCCCAGGTGGAGCTTGTAGGGCAGATGTTTGTGTTCCAGCACTCCCACACCCCACAGAGGTGACAGGGCTCTGCCAGGAGTGCAGGGTGTGGGTGATATCCCCAAGCTCCAGCACTGCTTCAGCCCCCAGCTCATGCAGATCCCTGACCTCTTCTGTCTTTCCCTGGAGATCAAAGAATGCCTCAAGGTTCAGCCAGAAGTCTGAGCAGACATTAACAGTTCTCCAAATAAATTACTTTGACTTCCATAAGTAAATCCTTCAGAAAATTTGCTGCTCTTGCCTGAATCTGCCATAGTTTAAAAATTCTTATTATGGGGAAATGTTGCCATGAATTTTCCTGGTTTGCTGAGTGTTCATATTAAAGGAGAAATGTGCAGTTTCTCATGCTGGTGAATTGTAAACACAGGACCATGTTTTGTAAATATTGGCAATGTTATGAATTCCTTCTCCAAGAGAAGGGGAGGTTGAATGACAGCCTCCTGGACCAATGTGGCAGGAGAGGTGGCGATACCCTTCTCCAATCCATGGTCACCTTGCCACAGGTATATAATGGAAAAATAAACTAAGGGGCAGGTCTTCTGCTCTGCTGCTCTGTTGCACCCAGATCTGTGTCCCCAGTCTGTTTTCTGGCTAGGCCTCCACGGTGATAGGGAAATTGCACTTTCTATGGTTTACAGGCTCTGTGAGAGGGAAATGTCTCCGGTCCACTACAGTGGGAGGTAAAACTCTAAACACAGATAGAATAGGTATTTTCACTTGTTTATTCCTGTGAAGGAAATCCTCCTAACTTCGTGCTTCCCTCAGTAGGGTTGCTGATAACTTTTACCATACCATGCTGGTGAATTTCTCCATCAGTGCCTCTATCCTCTGTTGCTTAAACCAGCAAATTTTTAGTTTGTTTATACGCCCTTAAAGAATTTTCAAGTTTGTTGGAATGTTTGCTATGCTCTCTGTATCAGATCCTGAAAGAATTTCCTAACAGGCCAGACCTGTAATTGATTTAATTCTTGGACATTTAAAAAGAAATCCTGGCTGCCCTTACATGAAGAATTAATATGGTTGAAAATAGGCAATACTTTACTCAAAAGATGAAAAACTTATTAAAATATTAAAATGCAAAAGTTACAGATTTTCCTTGCAATACAGAGATAGATGATCAAAACTGTAGCAGGAGTGGAAAACTTCTACACTTACTAAAAGATAGAAAGGGATAAGGAAGAGTAAGAATGCTTTATATCAGATTTGAAATTTGATTCATTCACTAGTGGGTCAAGAACCCAATCAGCTGCAGTATAAGTGCTTTACTGTCGTACTGATATGAACATGCTCCTCCCACCCAAAATCTGAAATTTGTTACTTACTATGTGTTTTTATATGTGTAAAAATTAGTTCTGTGTATTGCAAAGTTGAGCAGTACTGAACGTAGATCTAAGTATTCCCCCCAGGAAATATCCAGTCATCTTAATCATGTGCTTGAATTATGCATATGAGACTGTGGAGCCTGGAGATTATTGCTCAGGGACTGGCATCAGTGTAAGTGTATTACTAGGGTGGATGAATTGCACCCAACAGTACAATTACGGCATCCCAGTTTGCCAGGTTCTGCCTTATCTCCAAAGGCTGGCTTCAGGGCTTAGGGAGGCTGCAGCTGCCAAGTCCCCCCTCATTCCTGAGGTCTGTTTTATAACAGGTGTGATCAATGTGTCAGTGTAAAGCCTGAGACTGTTCCTTGTTCTTTCACAAGCTGCCCCCGTCTCTTTTGTACATAAATGTTTATTTGTATACAGCAGGAGACAAAAGCATTACGGCCCCACATACAGACAGACATGGAATATTCCCATGGATAATGTATTTCACAAGTATTCCTTGCAATTGCAAAAGCTCTGTGGGACAAAACATGAAGAACTAGGAAGACCAGCTTTTAAATTATTACATCTAACAATAGTTTGTCACCTACACAGGATCAGCTTCTTGACTGTTCCAGTCCTTTTTGGGTTGTACTTAACCTTTGGTGTTTGGTTTTGTGGCTTCTTGCTGGTTTAAGTTTTTCTACTTCTGTCTCATAGATTAAAAACCTTCTGATAGTTTTGTGTCGAAGTCATGTGAGTTTGGCAGGGTTGTCAAAAAACAACACAAATAAACAAAGAGCAAACAAAAATCATTTGGGGCAAAATTGGATTGGACTCCTTGCTGTCCTCCCTGGGTGAGCTCTTAGCTCTTGGTTGCTCTCGATGGCAGTGTCTAATCAAGCTCTGAGCTGAGAAACGTGCACAGGAGACCACAGGGAATTGTTTTCATGAAACCTCAGTTAATATCCTGTCAGTTTTGTTTATTATTTTAATAGAGCAGGATTTACTCTGCAGTCACAAACTTCACATTATATTTGCAATTGTAATATTATTTGAAAGTGATGCTCCAAAACCTCATCATTTGGGAAGTTAATGGGAATCATTCCAGCCAGTTGTACTGTGTGTTTGCACCACGTGTGTTTGCACCAAGAATCTGGGAACACATGAGCACAACTCCACTGAGAATTCTCACTGAGCCCCTCAGTCAGGAGTTTTGCAAGAGATGTGACACTTCTTGTGCATCTCATCTTTGTTTTCAACAAGTTTCTGATCAGGAAATAGAGTTCATAATATATAATTTATGTGACTCTTTACACTGTCAGGCAGCAGTAGCAGTGCATCATTTGCAAGTGGTCTATAGATGGAAACATCTCTGTGTGAATTAGCGGTCAGATAAGTAGTATTTGTTCAAAACAGCTCATGAAGAATTAACAAAGAAAAACCAAGAGGCCAAATGAATCCATTTAACACCCTATTGCAAGCAGTTCCCCCATCTCTGTATTTGTGATTTCACTGCTGTGTTGTTAGTATCCTGTTGTGTGAAAAGCCATAATATTTTTTTGTGGAATCCATGGTCTTATTTCTGGGAGAATAATCTCCACCACAAGGCTCACAGATGTCTGGAGCTATTTGATTCCATTTCTCTTGGCAGAAGGCATCCCTGGTTTTTAGTGCAGGAGGAGGGCTGAACAGGCAGTGCTGGGAATGCAACTTACTTTCTACACTGCCTCTTTTCCTGTAGGATTGACAAAAATCATTAGTTACAGCATGATTGCATTACAACTGTACTGCTCTAACTTAATAAACAAGTCACACCTAATTAGGTAACATGAGAACATTTCATCCTGGTGGAGATGTTCTCATGTTGCCTAATGCTGTGCAAGGTGCCAGAACCCTTGTTCTGCCATGGACATGGGTGTTGGGGCATGGAGTGACTGATGTGAGCCCTCTGCAGCCATGCTGCTCCTCCCTTCCTCCTGCCAGGCAGCTTTGAGGCTCCAGGAGGCACCCGGGTGTCCCTCCCAGTGCCCAGGCAGTGCCAGCTGGCCTCACCTGCAGCCCCACGGAGCAGGGAAGTGCCTGGGGAAGGTGTGCGAGGCTCCGCGGGCTTTGCTGGGCACAAGCAGAGACAAAAGAAGGGATTCTGGGTTGTCACCCCAAGTGGCTTGTGGAAAGCCACGAGTTACTGCAGAACTCACTGGCAGCAAAGCCCTGAGGAAGGATGTGGGGGAGGCAGCGGTGGTGGTGAGGCTTTGATGGGCTGCTGAGATAATCAGCCCATCGGCTGCTGCAAAGGTCACGTCACAAACCTCCTCCTCCAAAGCTGTCGTATAAGAATTCCTCAATTCAAACCCTGTATTTTTTTTATCACGTGTACAAGCAGCAGATGTTCTCACAGCACATCCCACAGAACTTTCACTCCTGTACAGAATGAGGGGTCTTCCTTGTTTGTTAGAGTTGACACGTGGACACAAGTTGTTCACGAGGACACGACACCATGTGCTGTAGGAGGATTCCTACAAGTCAAGCACCCAGGAGGTCTCGGTTCTGCTGGCTCTCAGCCTCCAGAGCTGGAGAGGCCCACTGGAACCAGCTGTGGGCACTGGACTGTCCTCAGAGCACCCTGCAGCCGATGCCCAGTGCTGGCACTCTCCGCAGTCCTGTGGGTGATCCTCATCCAGCACCGACCCTTCTCTCCACACTGACCCCCCAGCAGGCTGCAGCCTATCCAGCTGGGAGGTGGCTCTCAGGATCAGTCCTCTCCTCATGCCTGAGGCCTAACCCTGCTCTGCAGGGAGCCCAAGGGCTGAGGGCAGCAGATCCCTGAGGACCTCTCCCAGCCACAGGCTGTGTGTCTCTGGGATTTTCCAGGGCTAATACTGCTCCAGAAATCATATTATATGAGATACTAATCTCTGATATAAGAGATGTTAAAAACATATTCTGCAAAACTGATTCTCCGTTTCCACTCTGTTTTCAGCAGAAACCAAATACATCCCATTAAACCCAATGAGAACTGTAGCCAGCTGCCTTGACAGGGCATGTTAGAAATACAGCTTATTTTTCCCCTCTTCAAATTCACAGAAGGTTTATTGATAATATTTTCTGTTAGCCTAAAGCATCTTTTTTAGAAACAAGTGTCTCTCTTGTGGCTCTTTATCAGTGTCACTTCAAGCTGAAATGTTTGCAGAGCAGACCAGGAGTGCTTTCTAACTCACTTTGTGTAGATTTAAATGAATATATTATGCAGGGCAATAGGGGATCAGACTCAGTGGAGTATCTTCAGGAATAACTGAAAGCAAGACTTGTTCCTGGTACTTTGTAAATAGTAGCAATAACTCTTCACGTTTCACACACTATTTGAGCTTTTAAAATTCTGCTGTACCATTCTGTGGCCAGGAGTGAAGAGTGAAATCCTTTCAGATCTCTTGTGATTTAGCAGACAGCTTTAAGGGGTAAATCTGAGATAAAGAGGAATAATTAACTTTTTCAGAAGTCACTTTCAGCAGGAGAATTTAAATCTTTTAATCTTTCAAATTGACCATGAACCTTGCATTCATTCTATGTTGTATAAAATTACGTGTTACAATATTTAAGTAGGTAGAACTGCACCGTGGACAAAATGAAGTGTGGAAAGTGTTTTGGAGGAGATAGAAGCAAGTAAACATGAAGTATATGAAAAATCTAATCAATAAGATAACAATTTCAAAATAAAAACATTAGCTGCTACAGTCCAATAAATCACATCAGTTGTGTGGAGTAGCACCATTGGATTAAATTATAGAGTGGTGAGAAGCAGAGCACATCAAACACAAATAATCTCTCCCTCTGGTTTATTTTGGTTTATAGTTGAAGGTGTAGGAATTGCTTTCCCCAGCAAGATGGGGAAAAGGAGGAAAGGAGCTCATGTAGCAATTGCAGTACAGCACAGCCTGAGCCAAGTCACACGTTTACAAAATGTCACACTCTGCCATGGCAAACGAGCCACTGTCACACCCTTAAACAGCTCTTTTGATCTATCCTAATGCACAAATTATGGTTGTTATCACGTCTTATTACTGTTATCTTGTGGAAGATTGAAATGTTTTACTCTCTGATAGCAAATTCCTAATAATTTACCTGCCTGAGACACAAAGAAATTAGGTAGAATGCCAGTTCTTTCTGGAGTTGTTTAATATTCCCTCAGTGGTATTTACTACACTTTGCTGCAGAGATGTATTTTGAAAATCCAATGTATATAACTTCAGGACAAACTGTATGGCTTTGGTTTGATCTAAAGCCCCCATGGCACCAGAGGAACCTGCTGGAGGGGACAGACAGTGCAGCTTTTTGCCACTTAGCCAATACATATCAACAGGATGGCTGGGATACTTTCAGTGAGGTGAGGGGGGACTGTGCTGAGAGGAAGATGTGATATTGGGCATTGTCCTGCTCAGCCAGTGGTACAGGTGTCACAGCAAAAATGGTGACAGCAGCACAGTGCCCCTCCCTGGGGCATGTGCCATGCATGCCCCTGGCATGTGCCATGCCAGCAGAATAAGTTTTTGCAGCATTTTAAAAAAAACAAACACTAATCCCCTGCTTGTTTCAGTCCTTCAGTCTGTCAAGCAAACAGGAAAGATGAAAAATAGAAATCCGTAAGGTGGAGTTCAGTCAGCAGGGTGGCAATTTTTACATGGCTTAAAGGCAGGATGTGGATGCTCACACCTGGGAGCAGTCTGTCTAGGATTATCCAAGCAAAAAGGCCTTGGAGGAAGCTGCTTGGTCATGTTTTCCATACATTTGGAGGAAAATCACTGGCATGTTTGCTTGGACCCCTCCAGCAGGCAGGACACAGCTGAGTAAGGGTATGCAGAGGGCTTCTCATCTCCAGGGGAAAAGTCCAGTGCAGGGTAGGGAGTGGAAAGAAAGCTACTGGAGTGCTGGGAACAGTGCACAAAATCACTCAGTGAGGAGTTTTGTCTGGGCAACTTTCTGAAGAGTATCAGAATATAAATCACACTGTCCAAAATTAATAGACTCCTCAACCACTTCAGTTTATTAACATTCCTGGCAATTCTGCAGAAGCTGCAGTTAGTTTGGTGAATTCCATCGTGCTTCTTAAGTGGAGAGAATACTTCCTAAGCAATTTTATTGTCCTTTTAATGTCTGAACCTGAGACTGTTAGGGCTGCAGAATGATTTATAATGATGTGCTAAACTGGAGTCATTTCAGTCATTTTATTAAGCCCTTTGTGGATGAAATGGACACTTGCTAGGGCTGTGTTTTCTTTGAACACACTCCCTGTGCCTGTGTAAAACACGTGTGCAGCTCCTCAAGAAGTGAGGATGCAAACCATATGGTAGAGCCTGGGGTGCCAAAGTGCAGTTCAAATCTCTTAGTGGTAATTTAGATGTGTTACAGCAGTGTCTCCCCAAACACTGAGGAACTCTTCTGGTTTTAATGTATGTTACTTCTCATAGTGACATGATCTGTCAGTAACTGTAGTGATTAAGTTACTGTTCCTAAGTAACAGTGGTCCTAACAGTGGTCTCTCATTATTCCCTATCCATATTTTCTATCCTGTAGTTCCCAAAGATCATTTCCTTTGAGGTGATGATTGGTTAAGTTCATGTGATTTTATTTCTGGATATTTTTCTCTGTAATTACCTGCAGGACAGTTACTTTTGACAAAATTTGTACATAAAGAAATGTTAATATCTAAATGTGGTTTCTCTTTGAAATTCTCTTGAGACTTTCCAACTTTGTATTTTTCACAGTGTGCCAAGAAGACATGTTTAGGAATATGCAGTTCTCTGGTTCTGCAGGATCTATTATTTGTTTTATTCATTAGCTGAATTGCAGGTTCTTTGGGGAAAGACATATTTTGAGTCTTGGGTCACCATCTGTGAGATGCTGGGGTACAGAGAGTAGAGCAGATGCAGTAACAGACAATGAACTGAGAACAGGACATGGAGGAATGCTCAGGTCAAACATTTATTGATGCCCTTTAACATAACGACTTGATAATACTTAACATTGAGGACATCTCTAGCAAACTAAAAAAGCTACTCTGAATTTAGCACAGAATCTTCCATAATACTGAATTCACAAATGTAGTGTTAGTACTGCTTCCTCTACTTTTTTTTTTCCTTACAGTCATTTGAATATTGCTTTTGTTTTTCTCCTTGGTTTTGAAATCTGGTTTTCTTTCAGGCCAGTGTAATACAGGCTGGCTGTCACCAGGATAATTAACAAAGCATGAGGGAAAATGTACAGATTTTTTTCAGTTACCTTTGCAACTGTGAAAAGCCAATTTCTCTTCCACTGCTTTTCCCAGTATCATAAATGCTCCTCAATGTTCAATCAGTTATAATTGCACATAAAATCAAAGGATCTTCAGGATCAACACCTTAGAAACCAAAGAAATCTAAAAATGACTCAACCTGGGATAGAAGATCCTAAAAAGAAGTTGAAGACAGTGCTACATATTCATGAGGTTTTACAGAAATGAATATCAGAGTTATGAAAAGTGTATTTGAGTGTAAAACGCCCATGTTCATTAATCTCTCTTCAAAAATTCACAGGGTGGCACAGCAGCTTATCAGCTTTTTGGGAGTACAGTTCAAGGGAGATGTTCTGTCTCGGAGCCTATCTGTGGTTGCTTTTCAGTGGCCGTGAACAGATGCTGCACAGGTAGGACTCATCAGACAAACATATTTAGAGCTCTGTCAAGTCCATGATAACTAAGAAAAATTGATAAGGTTTGAGTTTTTTTCCTTTTCTCTCTGAGGGATGCATGTTCTATTTTATTTCTTGTTTAAAAACTATCATGACTATGAAGAGTTTGACTTCACCATAGAGTTTTAGAAGATATAGGAGGTGGTTCCAGGAATGGAGGGTTGTCTGGGTTTAAGGGAAAAGAAAAGCAATTCTCAGCGATCTGTTGAAATTTATTAGAGTTTTTGTTATAACAAGGCCATCATGCTGCTCTGGGTGCCATGGAAACAGGCATTGCTGCAAACAGGGGAGGCTGCTTTCAATCCATTCCTAGTTCAGAAAAACATAAAAGAAAGTGGGGTTCTGTGAGCTGAGCTGTTTAAAGGACTCTGCCCGTGTCTTTAGCAGTGCACATGGTCGCTGTCCCAAGGGACTGACAGACACCTCTAACTGCTTCCAGTCTCATGGAGCAAAACTGGAGCGGCTCTCCACTGATCTCCCATCATAAATAAATGGGCAAATGGGGATATGGCTGGTGAGCAGCCCAGATGGAGTGGAAGGGGAGGGGGTTTCTTTCCTAATTCTAATTTGGACCATGATGCAGCTTCAATTGCAGTTTGGGCTTCCTGGAGCTAATCTGGGTCCAAACCAGTCAATTCCTAATGGTCTTCCATAGGAGAGAAGGAAGGGGCAGGAGAGCACTGACATCACCATGAACTCCTGCATTTTATTTCTGTACTCAGAGATCTCAAATTTTAGATCATTTTATGTGTTTTAGTGCAATATATTTCCTCTCCATAGTCTTAGTAAAATATTGTAAGTAATTTCTCACTCCAAAAATAATCTGTGGGAATCAGCATAATGGTTTTCCCTTTAGAAGCACAGTAAGTGCCTTGTGCAGCAGCAGGATTCAGAGAGCATCTGTTGGGATTGTTGTCATAGAGATCCCAGGATTGCTGCACTGAATGTATAATAGTTCATGCAACAATTTATGTGCTAAGTTTTATAGCTGTAATATATCAGCTGGAGATTGCCATCTGAAGTTTCTTCAGCTTTGCTTGCTGGGTGGGAGGTGGGGTTTCCCTCAAAACTCAGAGAATGAAATCAGAGAGATGAATGTGAGATTTTTGTAAAACCTTACATGTTAACAGTCATCTTAAAATATTGTGAAATTGATAATGATCACATCTTTCTATAAGATTCATGAAAAATCCAGATTTCTCTCTGAACTGCACATGTATTGTTTGTTCTTCCTGTTATTCAGTAATACAGCAATTTATTATTTTTTTCACTGTTTCTGTGCTTATGTGAAGATGAAGTCAAGGAGAGTCTGGAGTAACACATCCTTGCACTCCATGCTTTATCCATTTATTTGTATTTTCTGTGATTTTCAAGGGATACTAGAAAATAATCTAAATAAATCGCCGCATCGAGCTGTATTACAAACCTTGAAGGAAACCTAAATAACTTTGGCAGGTCATAGGAAAAATATTTTTAAAGCTATTAACTGTCTGTCAAGTTACCCACCGCAGAGCCTTCAGCTGATTAGCTGCTTTCTGCCCCAGTGGAAATCAATTGCACAGAAAACCTTGAGAGCAAATCATTGGATGTAACATGGAAAACCTGATCTTTTTTAGGATATGGAGAAAGTTTCTGGAGAACAATAGCATTTATTTACTGATAACTGCCAAGGTTGGCTGTTTGATTACGTGTTGGTCCTGCCAAGCTTCGATGTTTGTAAGGATAAAGATGTGGGTGAACTGTGCTCCAAGTGGGAGCCTGGCTCTGCTTTGGGTTTCTATCAAATAGATGCTGCCTCATCCAAACAATCAAGGAAGCAACATGCCAGGCTTGGCATAAAGATGTGCTTGGTGAAATACCCCTGGGGTGAAGGAAAAGCTGTGATCACTTTTGTCTGTCTGCAAACGCTAAAGAGGGATAAGAGAACCCCCTGGGGCAAGGATGTGCTGTCATCTCCAGATGGGCAGGAACTGGGCATTTATTGTGAGTTCCATCAAGTATCACATAGCACAGAGGGACAGACAGACAGGGCTCTCATCAGCCTTAGCTGAGAGGTAACAGAGTCCACCACAAGATTTTTTTGTCCCAGGACAGGAACCCTAAAACTGCTGTCAGACCAAAGCCTATCCCAGCCCCTTGGTGGGTGCAGAGCTGCAGTGGGAGCTGAGGCTGGGGCCCGGTATCCCTGGGCTATCCCTAGGCTTTCCCCACCCAGTGGATCACTGCACAAAACCAATAAACCATAAGCTCTTGCAGCTGGCAGAGCTCTCTGCTGCCTGACACAACCTGTTTGTATCCATTTTAAATGCAGGATTGCACGTGGCAGATCAGGCAGTAGATGAGATGAGGGTCAGAAAGCCAAGGACTCTCGTTTGTTGTAAACACCATTACCAAACCCAGTGGGCTTGATGCTGCTTATTTGGGGTGGGAAAGAGCATGGATGAGGGACAGGGCACCTATGGAAACAAACTGGGGATCAGTTTGTTCTGATCTCTTGGACAGCACCTGGATGATCATTACTACACATGTAGTTAGACACATGTATAGTATCTAACTTAGAAAGGGACAACCCCTTCACTTGACTTTCACCTACCAGATTGTGTGAATATGACATATAAAAACGCTGAGTTGAGGAGATGCATTTTCCTGCAAGGGGTTCAAAGGAAATATTTGCTTTGCTCTTTCTTGTCTCTCTATTTTCACTGCCAGGGACAGGGACCATATAATGGTCCTTGTCCAGGAGGGAAGAGCACAGAGTCCATCTTTTGATCCTACAGCAGTTGGGATGGAAGGGCTTGAGTTGTGTTCCCCATCCCCACAGGTCTTCTGGGCTAATACAAAATGCATAACTAAGCTCTGTCAATTACTTGAAAAGTAAAATAGCAATTAGAGAGGAGAAAAAAGAAGGATGAAAAGCCCTTGGCATGTTATCACTCTTCCTGCCAGGAGACAATTAAGCAAAGCGAGCAGCAGCTGTGGGGAGCCACCAGCCATCCTTCAGCATGGGATCATTGTCACTCACTGCAGATGCCATCCTCTTCCTCAGCTGGGATGTTCCATTTATTTCAATTACTGGAGCTGAGGAAATATTTGCTTGTTCCTCTGGTTTTACATCTCTCCTGTACCTGAAGTTTCTGATACTTGTCTCATCATTAATATTTCTTACCGCAGTGTGCCTTCTCCATCAGCAAAGGTCATTCCCTATCAGCTCACACACCAAGAGAGGCATCATCCATCTTTCCAGGACAGTGTGAGGTACTCAGCCATACCTGTCTGTCTGACTCTTGTTTGTCTTGCCATCTGTCTTGTTCCCATGTGTAACATCTAATTAACACTCATGGTAATTAATAATGCTGTGGTGTCTTTTCTATTACCTATTATTGGTGTCAGTGGGAATAAATCATCATATTCAACACAAAGGGAATTGTGGTATTCAGTGATGGAGAACATAAAAAATGCACTCACAGATTTTACATATTCATAAAATAGAAGGCAAGGACCATAATTTTTAATAGAAGATTTTGTATCGTGAATAAAACTACATTTTTCTACTTCTATGTAGAGTACTAACAGGGCATTGCATAGCTGAGGTCCCTGCACACAGTGAAGACAGTTCAGTGATCAGTTCATGGCCACTGCCTTGGAGAAATAGTTGATCTGTACTGTTTTTAAGTTTAATTATTTGCAGGTTTTGACAGTGGTGTTTGGCCTTTTTGAAATTGTCAATTTGAAATGTATTGGCATAAAAAATTGCAGACTAAAGGTTGAATGCAGTCATTCTCCATGGATAATCTCAGAGCAGAACATTTGGCCATCGATGTCATAGAACATGGTTTCTGCCACAAACTTCGTGGATGATCATAAATGCAAGTATTTCTGGTTTAAAAATCAGATTGATTTCTGCTTTTTTGCATGATAATTCATTTTAGTTAATTAAACAGACCTTTGCTTTTAGGTCCCCCAAACATGTAGGGGAGCAGTGCCCCAGTGGCACCAAAACCCATGCCCTGTGTATGTAACATCCAGGGAAGTGGGGTATGGATACCAGCTGCCAAGAGATCTGTCCCAGAACCAGAAAGAAAAGAAACACAGCCAGTGGCTGGAGGAGGAATTCCCATCCCCAGCTGTTTCCCTGGGTACCACCCACAGACACATTGCTTTGTTATTCCACACACATTTGAGCCAGAAGTAATAAACACTTCACCCTCTCAGATCTAAGAGATAACACAGAAATAGTTGCCTAAACCCTGTTATTTTGTCTAGGATGCTTTAACAGAACTTCAGGAAAACCTTACCTCTCACTAGTGCTGTTAAGCTTTCCAGGAAAATACTAGAGAATGATTCCAAATTTTCAGTCTTCCAGAAGCTGAAAATATTTTACTGATTTAATTCCTATCCTGCTTACATTTTCATGCAGGATCAGGTTTCCCATTCTTGAGGGATATTTGTTTTCAGCTTAGGTCAGTTTTTTATAGAAAAAAAAAAAAAAGACTTTCTCATGCTGGGAGCTGTTTTATGAAAGAAAAATTACCTTTCTCACCATCAAGTTTTCCAACTCCCTTGCAAAGATGAATTAAATCTGAATCTGTCTCAATTACTTGGGGATTGCATTTCATTGTAACTAATCACATTCTATTATTTTTGCAGATTAAGCATAGGGACTGGCAGTGTGATTTCAGAGCTTACTGACAGTTCTACCTGCAGTGCTGGGTTTCTGAACTTGAGAGGAAAAGTGATTTTTTTTTCCTGCCCTGTGTTGCTTTGAATGCAAAATCTTGTCAGGGCAAGAGGCAGTGACTATAAATTGATTTTCAGGGAATTCCAATTGTTGATTGCTAAGGGGTTTTTTGTTGTTGTTGTTGGGCTTTTTTTTGTCCAACTGGACACAGTCCTAAGTAACCTCTTCTGACTGTGCTCTGAGAGGTGCTTGGACTGCAGGATCACCAAAGATGCCTTCCTACCTCAGCTTTTCCCCCTTCCATGAATTATCATCAGGAAGAAGGTACAGAACTGCAAATGTCTGAGCTCTGTGTTAATCACAGGTATCCCCTGCACCCACCTGATCAGCCAAAAATTACGAAAAGCAAGGGAAGTACTGGGGGAAGTGTTCCCAAAATTGCCATTTGCTTTCTGCCCTGATGGAGTTTGGTGTTATTTTAATGTCACAAAAAATAATGAGTGGAATATGATAAATGAGGTGCCTATTTCAATGAGCTTACACACCCAGAAACAGATGCTGTCCATGCATTTCTTAAATATGCTTTCAAAGAATTGAATTGCTCTTCCCCAGAATTTACAATTAAGTAAGTGCAGAGAAAGTAGATAAATCAAAAAAGCAGTGATTGGGACATAGCGTGACGTTTACTTTTTACATTTAATGTCTGACTGGTATGTTTTTATTCCATCCTCTTTTGTCATATTTGAATGTTGAAGGTAATTTTAATCCTGGCTGCAGTTTCCTGATGATTCTCCTCTAGTTCTTTTTTATCCTCCCATTTTCCAAAGCCCATTGAAGCCTCTTACTGCAGCCCTTTCTTCATGTCTTTCCAAACTTTCTTGGCTGCTGTGTTGCCACCCAGAGAAAGGGAAAATTCATGGTTCAGGGAAAATTCAATTGTTATATATGCTGGTGGGTTACTTGTCCCAGAATTATTTCAATAACTAGTAGTGATTTATTTATTTTTAGAAGAAAAATGATCTCCTGTTTTGTTTCAGTCCTATGAAAGCAAAAGATAAAATAGAAAGAGAAGGCAGCACTTCTTTTTGCTGATGATGCATTTGATGGATGTCTCTCTGAGGACCTGATTGAACTTGGTGTTATACCTCCCAAATGAAGATAAATCACTGGTGAAGGGGTTGTGGAGTACATGCCCAAAATCAATTATGCTCACATGGAGATCTATTAATCTATTTCTTCCTGTTCAGTCTACCCAGCTTCTTTTAAATGGCTTTTTATCATTCCAAACACAGGTTACCTTTTTTAAGTGGTGGTACAGTTCTGGTGGTTTGCATTAAAATCAGAGTTGAGCCTCATATGTGAAGAACCCTTTCACCCCTTCCCTGTACTCAGACCAATTACCTTAACTCAGTTCTAAACCATTTCTCCCAACAAAATCTCTGAGTCACAGGGACACTGACCCTTTCTGCAGAGGCTTGTGGGGTTTGACACCTTTCCTTGTTGATAACACAGCAGCCTGGCAAAGATTCCTGTATGAAAAACAAAGTCATGCATATATGAGGATGTACAGTTGGAAACACGGCAATGAAAAAGACATATCCAGGAAATTGTCTCTAGTGGATGGGAGTTCAGGGAAATCCAGTGAGGTTTGGAGCTAGAATGTATCAGATGGTCTCTCCATTCCCAGGGAAAGGCAATCTGATCACAGTCCATGTCTCTAATCAAGGAAGATGAAGGGGACAGAGCAAGCATTGAAGGGAAGTTAAATAACAGTTGGGAATTTAAAATTTTGAAATTTTGTCAGATATTAAATTTTGAGGTCACAATTTTCTCAACCAAAATGATGGCAAGCAGCTAACTCCAGTCTACTGCTTTCCATTTCATATTTCATCATGTTAACAGTGTAAAGGGCTGTTGACCAGGCA